>NC_082644.1:20892749-21192749 GCF_028023285.1 Balaenoptera ricei
GAAATTAGACCAAGTATGACTGAGAGACCACAGTAATGCTGGTTGTCAATAACAAAAAGAAAACTGAAAAATCTCTAAATGTAGCAATGACATTTTACTGATTTTTTAATAAATTTATTTATTTATTTATTTATTTGTTTATGGCTGCATTGGGTCTTCGTTGCAGTGTGTGGGCTTCTCATTGCAGTGGCTTCTCTTTGTTGCAGAGTGCAGGCTCTAGGTGTACAGGCTTCAGCAGTTGTGGTACGCAGGCTCAGCAGTTGTGGCTCATGGGCTCTAGAGCACAGGCTGAGTAGTTGTGGCATATGAGCTTACTTGCTCCATGCCATGTGGGATCTTTCTGGACCACGGCTCGAATCCATGTCCCTTGCATTAGCAGGTGGATTTCTAACCATTGCACCACCAGGGAAGTCCCTAGCAATGACATTTTAAATAGGCAATGAGTCAAAGAAATCACAATAGATGTTAGAATATACTTGTACTAATTAATAATGGAAATACAACAGATCAAATTCATGAAATACTTCTAAAGCTGTGCCTACAGGAAAATAGCTTTAAATATACATATTAGAAAAGAAGAAAGGCTGCAAAATCAATGAGTACTAAGGAATTAAAAAATAATATTTAAAAACAAAGTGAAAAGAATAAATTTTAAAATAAGAGCAGAAATCCTGAAATAGAAAGCATATTTAATAGAGAGGGATAAATTTCCCTTCAGAATCTTCAGAAGATTAAAATATTGATAAACTACTGACAATGCTGATCACAGAAAAGAAAGATGACACAATCAATATCAGGAATAAAAAAGGGAACAAAGCTACAGATATAATAGACACTAAAATGATAATCAGAGACTATTATAAAAAAAAAATTCATGGCAATAATTTTGGAAAAATTCCTAGAAAAATTCAACTAACTGAAATTCAAGCAAAGACAAGCAGAAATTTTCAATTTTCCTATAATAAAATTCATTCCACAAAGAAAATTTCAGTACCAGAAGGCTTCACCAAGGAACTGTTAAAAAAATATTAATGAAGAAATAACACTAATATTATACATATATTTTTCAGAATGTAGAAAAAGAGAAAAATCCCCAACTTGATTAATGACAACAACATAACCTGCTCACCAACACTTGTAGTGATCATTCATTAAAAGAAAGGAAAATTGCAAATCAATCCTTGTCATGAATATAGAGACAATATTCTAAAAATAGTAGCAAACTAAATAAATATATGAAAATGATACTAGATCATAATTGAGTTTTGTTTATTCCAAGAATGCAGAGTTGGTTTAACACTGGAAAATAAATCAATGTAAATAACTACATTAACAGAAAAAAGGTGAAAAATCACAATTCTCCCAAGAAATACAGGAAAAGAACTTCATAAAGTCCAGCCGCTAATTATGATTACAACTCTCAGCAAACATGTAAAACAAGGGAGCATCCTTAATGCAAGAAAAGACACAACAAATTTCAACAAACATCACACTTGATAGTAAAATATTAGAAGGTTTCCTCAAAGGCCCAGAGTGAGATAAGAATGTTCGTTATCAACAGGCACAGTCAACTTTTTATTTCTTCTGCCCAATGTGATTCACATAAGAAGAAGAAAGAAAAGGTATAAGTATTGGAAAAAAGAAAAGAGACTATCCATGGATGACATGATCGTGTATGCGAAACATCCAAAAGAATCCACAAATAAATTAGGATATCATTCACTGAAATTACCAAAGTCTCTGGGTACAAAGTTATCATATAAAAATAAATTGTGTTGCTATCAGTCACAGAAAATTAGACAAAGCATGTTTAAATGACAATTGCTACAATATCAAATAAAACTAATCAAATACTTAGGCATAAAACTATCTTGAAACTATAAGACTTATACATAAAACCTACAAAATAATATTGAAAGTGATATTACTTAAGCAACACCTAAATAAAGAGAAAGATATATTGTGTTGAAGGATAAGAAGAATCAGCACTGTGGCAATGTCAGTTCCCCCCAAAATGAGCCTAAAACTCCAGTGTCAGTCCTATATAAACGCTCCCTGGTTTTGTTTTTGCTTTTTGCAAAAGTTGACAAGCTCATTCTAAAAAATGTGTATGGAATCCAAAGACCAGGAATAACCTAAATAATTTTAATTATTTTTTTTAAAGTGGTGTTTGAGGACTCACACTATCTGATATCAGTATTTATTGTAAAGGCACATTATATTACTTAAAACAAAGCAGTGTGATACTGGCACAAGGATAGATAAATAGTCCAACAAAAAGTCCATAAACAGACCAAAGCATAAATGAGCACTTGAATTTTTTACAGAGGTGACACTATGGAATGTGGGAAATGAAAGTTCTTTAAAGTAAACAGTACTGAGTAAATTGGATATACATATAAGAAAATGAAAATTGTCACTCTACTCCACAGAAAAGTTAATTCTTGATGGATTATAGATCCGAATGTGAAATTTAAATTAAAAGATTTCTGGAAAAAAGCACATTATCTCATGGTACAAAGACAACTCTCAAACAGGATATACTACACTAAGCATATTGGAAAAGATTGATCAATTAGACTTCTTAAAATTTTCTATTTATCCAAAACTATTAAGAAAGAGAAATGACACGTTGCAGAGTGGAAGAAGAAATTTGCAATACATATAAGTGGCAAAAGACTCATATTCAGAATATATTTTTCAAATCATTAAGAAAAAGAGAGATACAGTAGTCCAATTTTTAAGTAATAAATAGGCACTTCACAAAAGAAATAATAATAACCATAAGAAAAGATACTCAAAAATTAAGCCACAATGAAATACCATTATACTCTCACTCAAATGGTAAAATTAAGAAGACTGGAAATACCGAATATAAGTGAGGGTGTGGAACACCTGTAACTCCCGTGTATTGGGAGTGTAAATAGATAAAACCATTTGGAAAGCTGCTGGCAGTATTTATCAAAGCTAAACATACACATGTCCTGAGGTTCAGCAAATCTACGCCCATGTATCTATTCAACAGAAATTTTACACGTGTTCCAAAGACACAAAAGAAGGGTCGTTTCACTGTTACTTGGAACAATGAATAGTGTAATACTGTAATAGTAAAATTGGGGTGAATCAAATCCTTTCTCAATAACAGAATGGAAACACAAAATGGTACAATCATGAATGGAACATTGTGCATCAGTGGAGATGGGATGAGCTGTGCTCCGCACGGCATGGGCAGACCTTACAAACATAAAGCTAACAACACAAACCAAACACAAAACACACACTGGATTACCATGTCAAGAGGTCATCAACACCAGGCAAGAGGACTCTGAGGTTCCTGAGGGGAGGAGCTTGGTCCCCCTTGGCAAGGATGGAGGCTCTGTGACTGAATGGCCATGGGAGAGACATCTGGGCTGGGGTAAGGTCCTACTTCTCCACTCGTGTGCTGAGTACATGCCATGTTCAGAGTACAGTAAGTTAGAATGTTAAACTCCAATAAAGCGTTTTGAAAAAGCAGAGTGGAGTAGATTGATGAATAAGGAACCCCACTTCTTGATGTTTGACTGCTGACAGCTTCTAAGTCTCACCCCCCCACCTTCCCCTTATACCCACATCTGGTCAGCAGACAAAACAGCTGGATGCTTCCTCCTTTTGAGAGGGCAGGAGATTCAAACCTCAAAAGCCCCTGAATGTGTATGGGAACCCTCTCAAGCCCCAGCCCTAACCACAATAGAGACTCAGTCTGGTTTCTCTTCCTGGCTGTCTCAGACCATTTTGGACCTGCTGGAGAAGCCTGCCCTGCTCTCCTGGAGACCTAATTATGTAAATAATGAAACTTGTACATACTCTTGGTGTACGTGTGTGTGATGTCATCAGTCTTGACACCTGAATCAAATTTTGGGCGGTGTTATGGACTGAATGTTTGTGAACCCCCAAACTCAAATGTTCTTGAAGTCCTAACCTCCACTATGATAGTATTGGTATTTGGGTCTTTATAAAGGAGGTGATTAGGTGTTGTTGCGGCCATGAAGGGACCCTCATGATGGCGTTAGTATCCTTATGAGATCTCTTTCTCCAAGTTCACACACCAAGGAAAAGCCATGTGAAGACACAACCAGAAGTTGGCTATCTGCAAACCAAGAAGAGAGCCCTCAGAAGGGACTATATATGCCGGTGCCTTAATCTTGGATTTCCAGCTTCCAGAACTGTGAGAAATAAATACCTGTTGTTTAAGTTGACCAGGGTGTGGCATTTGTTATGGTAACGCATGAACTGATTGAAAAGAGAGGGCAATTCTCCTACTTTTACATAGTACCTGCAATAGTTTCTTGAAAGATTTCTAACAAATATTAGAACAAAAAAATCAGTGTACATAACTATTTCCTTCTATCTGGTCATCATATTTATATAAAAGTAATTGGAGGCATGCACACACACACACATCTGTATACTGTCTGGATACAAAACAGAAACAGTATTTTTTAGAGAACTCACAAGAAAGTGGGAACTATAGTTAACTCTTAAGGAGTGATAAAATTATTTAGTCATGGTAAAACTTTTTGTAACATTGGCATTTTTCTTTTACTGTGTTTGTTTATTATTTCTCAAGTTAAAAAAAAAAAAGCTAAAGAAAAGCAAATACAGTTTAGTCCATTCTTAAAAAAGGAAAAGAAAAGGAAAGAGGAAAAGAGGAAGAAATAGTCATTTGCAATTAATAAATAAAAGCAAACAAAATGTGTGCAGCAGTCTAGAATACACGGTACACATAAAACTTTTACTTTTGCAGGTGCTACAAAAAAGGTACCCCACTGAGGTGTTAAACATGCAATGACTCAAGGTGAAAATGAAAATTCTCACATAGCAAATGGCTAATTTTTATCTCTTATTTTCTTCCTTTGGAAAATATATTTTCTAGGATATATACTGTTAATGGTACTACTACTTTCATCCTTCTGTGCACTTGAAAACTCAAATATTGGAGAATCAAATAAAACAAGTATAATCCAGAGAAGTCCTTGAGCTTCTCCAGCAGTTTGTTCTTTCATGGAGGACATCTGGGCAGGTTTCTGCTTTGTGATACTATGCTTCATAGTTGAAGTAACCAGCTAATCCAGCCAAGATTTAAACAATGGCTGAAGTTAGTGGAATGATGCTCACTTATTTATGAAATAATGTGGCTAGAACAGATGAACTCCAGGACCACTTCCAGACAAAAGAGTTCAACATCCAAGGAATCCACCTACACAACTGTTTGTCTTTTGCATGTCTCAATACACAAAGCATTAAAAAATGTTGAACTTAGAATCATTTTGAGATAAAATACTAGAGAATCTTCACAGGGAATGCAGGTGCCATCTCCAGCCATGTCTGGTTCTCTCTCCACTTCACTAAATATACCTTGTTGAATTTAAAAGGAGTGTGTCCATCTAAAACTTTGGAGGTCAACTGCCTTAAAAGCAGAAACTAGCTTTATTTTCTTTCTAAATAATTTGGGCAAAGCAACATTTGGAACACTCACATTTGGAAATTAACTTTCTGCCAAACATAGAAGTTCCCAGTTTATTTTCTCAGTGCAATTCATTCAGTCAAATAAATCTTATTTATTCAAGGAACAATGTTACATTTGTAGACTATATTCCTAACTAAGGACTCAGTATCAAGTAAATTATAGCTACATGACATCAGTATATCATGAAAGTTTAAGTGCAGAACTGAAAAATCTCTATGGTAAAATTAGTGGTATTTAATTCCAGTTCAAAAATATAGGATGGAAACATAAAAATACGATTCAGCTACATCATTAGTTTGTTAGGCATTACACTTATAATACTTTATTTTTTTTTTTAATTTAGAAGGGATTTTCAGAGGTGGTTTGGAATAACTTATATCTTAAAAAAAAACAAAAATATTTTCAAAGACTTTTGAAATGCTGGGGTTTCTTTCCTTATAAATTTACCTATCATGAACGGAGGCATGTATTTATATTATTTCACTGATCAGAGTGGAATGTAGTGAGTACTCCATAATTTACAACTGATGATATAAAAGTGGACTTTCTTTAAAAACTGTATTTTGAAGTCAAAGTCAACATTTCTGAGAAAAAAACAACAACAAAAACCAGAGTGTAAACAATGTGTTTGTGACTACTTTGGCCAATAATCAATAGATTAAAAGAGAAATGACACTGGCTGTTTTCTGGGTCCAGATCTTAAGAGTTGGACAGCTTCTACCTCCCATTCTGGGACTCTCACTCTGAGGAAAGCTAGCTTCAGTGTGAGAAGAAGGTCCACACCAGGGCTGCCATTCTTGGGCCACCAAAGCCCAAACTAGCCATGTGGAAAGCCATCTGACAGCCCCCAACTGTCCCTGTCATCCCAGCTCAGGTATCAACTTCAGTGAAGAGTGAAGAAGTAGCAAAAGCCATCTTAAACATTCCAGATCCAGTGGTAGTCAGTGAAAAGGAGTTAAGGACCCTAGTCATGGATGTGACATATGACCACCATCCAGCATCCTAGTCCTGTCCAGCTATTAGAGCCACCCCATGTGAAGCCCCAGGAGACAAGGTGTTCCCACAGGACCTGCCTGAATTCCCACCCACAAAACTGTGAGCATAATAAAAGGGTTAGTTTACACAAGTGATTTTTGGGGAGTTTGTTAAATAGCAGTAGGTAACCGAAGTGAAGAGCTGGGTGGGAAAGGGTGGAGAGTAAGCTGGGTGGGGGCAGACAGAGGAAATTCAACCCAATCATCTTATTGTCCCAGATGAAATTGAAGAGGAATCTGGGTGCCAGAAACTCACATTAATTCCCAATAAAAGGACCCAAATGAAAAAAGTCAGCAAGGAAATGATAACATAGCAAAAGAAATGGCAGCAAAAAATCAGCACAGAAAGGGAAAACCTCTTGTCATTTAAGGTGACTACATAGTGACCAAGGGAACAAACAGAAAATTCTGGGGTAGCTGGTGTCCTAGTCTTCCCCCTAGCCATAACAAAATGCCACAGACTGAACAGCTTAAAACAACAGACATTGATTTCCCATAGTTCTAGATGCTGGAAGTCCAAGATATAGGTGTCAGCAAATTTAGTTCCTGGTGAGGATTCTCTTCCTGGCTTGCAGACAGCCACTTTCTTGCCTGGTCCTCATGTGGAGGGGAGATAGAGAGAGAGTTTGGGGTCTCTTGTCTCTTCCTCTTCTTATAAGGACACCAAACCTATAGGATTAGGGCCCCACCCTTATGTCTCATTTAACTTTCATCACTTTCTTAATGGCCATATCTCCAAATATAGTCACAAGAGGATTAGAACTTTGACAGACCCCAGCCTGCGTCTGATGAGAAAGAAAAGCCCTTGGCTACAGAGCAGATACAGTCTAGCCTCAGAGGGAGGCTGAAGAAATAGGAAGTAGATTTGAGGAACTCGGCATGAAAGAATACATAGCCCGAGGAACAGAAGTAAATCTCCTCTAATACTTCAACCTAGAAAACAATTTCGTGAGAATGAAGGTGCCGTAAAAAAGAGAGCTTGGAGGCCAATCAGTAATTAACAGAATAATATTTAAAGGGATAATGAAGAGCTAAGGAAACAAACTGAGAACTAAATTTAAAATTGTAAACAGCAAACTAAACATGCCTGAAAATGGAATCAATGACACAAAAAAAGAAAAGAAAATAAAGCAATTAAAAGATAATGAAATGAGAAATCCTAAAACACCAAAATTGATCCAAAGTCAGGGCAATTGGAGTCCATGAAAGAGAGAAACAACTACCAAAGAACAAAAAAAAATTTAAAAATAAAAACAAGAAAATATCCTTGAATTAAAGAACTGCATTTGTAGAACCAAATCTTTCTGTAACAGAATACTATAACATAACCTGATTAACTTATTGCAATTCATGATTAACAAAGCAAAAATTTCCAATCAGAACAAATTGCTAAGTGGGGGGAAAAAAGCAGGCTATTGTCATGATTCATTGCATTCACATTTCTTTAGTGCAAGAAGACAGAGAAGTAGCTACAGGTTCTGAGGAAAAGGATATGCGACCCCAGAATATTATGCCCACACAAATCATCTGCAATTGGTGAATATTTTTAAAAAAGAAACAACAAATAAGTCTTTGAGAAACAAAACAAATCAAAACAAAAATATAAACATAGCAAAAAAGAATAATCATACAAGTAGTTACAAGCTCATTACATAATCATAATACAAGCTCATTACAAGTAGTTAATATTTGTTGAGGACCTGTTAAATGTCAGGCTCTGTTTTAATTCTGTTTATTCTCACAACAGCCTTGAGAAGAAAGCACCATTTCTGGTCTCATTTAACTGAAGATGGATAACATACAGAACAGGTTGCTTAGCAGATATTCTATATTTGCCTTGATGATGAAATCAACCAATTAAGACATCAATCAAAATAACCAAGTAAAAAACACAGAAGTTGTAACTAAAGACAAACACACACACGTAGAGCTCTTTAACTTTATACACTTTATACCTTATAAAAGGAACATAACAGCATAAACTCTAGATTAAAAGTTCTACCTGCCCTAGAGAAATTCAAGTGGGAATGAATCCAATTGAATATGTTTTACAACCCCCCAAATTAAACTAGAATCCAGGTCAGGCCTTATTATTCAAGTATAGTACATAAATGGATTTAGTTTTATATCTAAAACTTGAGAAATCTCAAGTTATAATACATGGTCAGACTGTTCTCCTTTCTCTTTATGGATTGTCCCCCCAGACCTCAAACATCTAGGGTGACTTCCTTGCTGTTTGTACATGCATTGTACATGGCTGTAAAAATAATTTGTTCCTGCTGTGAGCTCCATTAGGCTGAATGGCAGTGCTTCCCTGAACTGCATGAAATTCTTGTGTAGGTTTGGCCTTTTCTCTAGGACCCAGTACCTACAGAATAATAATGCTTCTAAGTGGCTGACCTGCATAGTCACAGCTATTTCGATAAAAATTACCTTAAACCATTAAAACATGTTTCTATATCCTGAAGTTCTGTACGATATTAATAGCTTTTTGTCTATGTCAAAAAGACCTTGTTGTAATAAAATTTTAATAATTATTTAAATATCTGTGGTGAGCATTTAGAATGCTGAAGCAGTTACAGATTTTGCATGAGAAATTACAGCTCAGTGGGTTATCTTGTTAATGCATTCTAGAGATGTGGGTTTTTTTTGTTATCAAAAGAGCAAGCTAAATTGTTATATATGAGTTTTTGTCATGGCAAAGATCCATGTAGTTATTTTATGAACCTTGGGTGAGTTGATAATTATATTTCACATTATACACATAATATCCTCAAATAGGAATATATGGAGTGGAGTATTCTCACTAACTTATTTAGATATTTATTCTAAATTACATTTCTATGGATAGTCTCTTAATATTTTAATTTGATTTTTCTCTATCCCTCTTACTTCCAAACTCCTTATAACACACACATGGACACCCATACATACAGGCTCACACACACACATGTGCACACACATACACACACTCACAATTCTGACTTCTCTCAAAATCTAAGGAAGAGTATTTTTTAAAGCATTTCTGAAATGCAAATAATGAGTTCTAATTTACCTTTCTGAGAAGATAACATGGTTTGGTATTGGTGCTGTCAAACTGTTATAAAAGTGACATCTTCAGAGAACTCTGAGGCTAAAAGAACATAAGCAATCAACTAGTCAAGCCTTCCCATTTTACAAATAGGAAAACTAGGCGCCAGAAGCATGCAATTGCCAAAATTAAAAGGGCAAGTCCCTTCCAGAGTGTCGACTAAAAAAATGCACAACCTAAAAGTTGAGAGTTAGGTTTTCTTTGGTGGACAAAACTGAGGACTTAAGCCCGGGGTGCAGCATCTCATATAACTCTGAAAGACTGCTTTGTAGCAACAAGGAGGGGAGCCAGGATATACAGGAGTTTTTGCAACAGAGACCAGGTAGTCGGAACATCAAAAGATTCCTGTTAATTAAAGAAAACCAGACATCTCAAGTTATGGAATTTAGACCTTTTCTATGTATGGGAAGATGCAAAGTCTGGGCTCATTGAAATCATTCCTTTGATATGCACCCCAGGTATCTGGGGCCAGTATCCTGTGCTTCTCATCCTGAGTCTTTTCAGGGTGTACCATTGGAGGTAGCTGCAATGGCTGACTGTTAGATAGGGGGCATTCTGCCTCCATCCTGAGTTCCCTCAGGGCTCACCGTCTGGATGGCCATAATGTGACAGCTTGATGGCTGCAACATCTTTTGTTTACTGATATGGCAAGTGGCATTTTTAGTTCACAAGAACCCGGTACAAAACTCTTGAGAGGGGATTGCCCTTCCAGAGCCATGGATAACTCACATACTACAGGAGAGAAGGTGATTTCATTAGGGATAGCTGGCTTAGGTTTTTCACAATTCTTCATTCAATATAAGGTTGATAATTAGAGAGGAGTCAGATCTTGCAGGTCTGGAGGGCCATACAATGAATTACGCACAGCATATTCTTCATTATAGCCAATGGGCCTTATGAATTCTGGCCCTGGTTATTGGCCCTGGTTACTTTCTACATGAATTTCCAATTCCTTTGCTGCTCATTTTTAAAATTCCAATTCACTGCCTCCCTTGCTTTTCCTTGAAAACATAAATTAAAATCCAATCTCATGCAGGAGGGAGGAGATCTGGGAACGTGTGTATATGTGTAGCTGATTCACTTTGTTATAAAGCAGAAACTAACACACCATTGTGAAGCAATTATACTTCAATAAAGATGTTTAAAAAAAAAATCCAATCTCAGAGTGAGAATGTGGAAATATTGGAACACTTATACATTGCTTGTGGTGATATAAAATGGTGCTGCTGCTGTGGAAGACAAACTGGTGGTTTCTCAAAAAGTTATGCATAGAATTACCCTATGACCCAGCAATTCCACTCCTGTTATATATCAAAAAGAATTGAAAATAGGGACTCAGGTATATATACACATGTTTATAGAAGCACTATTTACATTAGCCAAAAGGTAGAAACAACCCAAGTGTCCCTCAAAGGATGAATGGATAACAAATTGTTGTGTATACATAAAATGAATATCATTCAGCCATAAAAAAACGTAGTACTGATAAATGCTATGGTGTGGATGAACGTCTAAAACATTATACTAAGTTAAAGGATCCAGACACAAGAGGTCACATATTGTATGATTCTTTTTATATGAAATATCCATAATAGAGAAATCCTTAAGAGACAAAACACAGATTGGTGGTTGCCAGGGCTAATGAGAATGAGGAGAAGTGGCTTAGGGGTAGGGAGTTGTATTTTGGAACTAGACAGAGGTGGTAATGCACTGAATTGTGAATATATCAATACTAAATACCACTGATTTGTACACTACAAAATGGTGAATTTATGTCATGTGAATTTCATCTCAATAAATTATTTCTAAATTTCATTGCAGGCCATTTGCATGGGCCACTCTTACTCTGCTAGCCAAATAGCTGTGGTTTCACTTTATTTAGGTCTCAGCCTAAATGTTATCTAATACTTAGATGACATCTCTGGCTGCTAAAAATAGCATCTCTCTTCACTCTCTTTCTCCCTACCTTACTTTATTTTTCCTAATCACAACTGGATATTACATATATGCATTCATATGCATGTGTCTCTGTGTGTGTGAGTGTGTGTGTGGTCTATCATGGGTTTATATCCTTATTATGTTACTATTTATTATGTATCTATGTTTCCCCAGTTACGTCATGAGAATTTCTTTAATACTTAGTTAATGAAAATGAGGATATTAAAATTTTCCATGTGGTTTTATTATCAGAATTGAGATAATGCATATACAATGATGACAGAAGGTCTAGGCATGTAGCAGGTACTCAATAATTTATGGCTGTTAACATTAGCACTTACAAAGTAGTCATATGCCCAAGAAGCAGTGAAAGAGAGAAAGTACCTGAGAGCGGGTGGTCACATTATTTGTAGAACCTGAAAGTGATTCTGCAGACTGCAATGGAGGAAAATGTACAGAGAACGGCGGCCCCAAGTCTGTTTCTAGCAGGTGGGAGAGAGAATGTGAACTGAAGAGAAAACATTATTAATAGCTTCTTGCAAAGTGGGAAGGCTTTGAGCACAACTGGAAGCCAAAATAAGGAAAGGGTTATTGGTTTCTCTGGTTGGATAGAGACTTATACAGGTTTGAAGGTAAAACAGTAAAGAGGGGAACAAAAGGGACCAGAGGTACAAAGTTCCAGAGAAGGCCGAGGTGATGATCCCATACACAATGGACAAGGCAGCATATGACCTTCAGGCCCAGCACTGACCTCAGGCACTTTTGTAAGTGCTGCCTTACTGAGTTTGAAGTGCCCCAAGAACCATCCTTGGCACATCACATTCAAAGTAAAAGAGCACATTCTCATCGCTCTCCCTCTCCAGCCACTCTGGCTCTAATCATGGAGAGAAGGAAGTGAATCCCAGATTATGAATAAGTGCTGTGATTCAGGTACATGGGGGTATCCATCAGGACACTGAGGGCACAGGAGTGAAATTCAATAGATCATATGACTATGTTTCAGAACAAAGGAATTTTTTTCGAATGGGAACTAGGGAAGAGTATTTTTTCAGGCTCAGTGCATTTCAAGTTTTTATGTATTATGTATATCATATATAGTTGCTATAGTGAAAATTTTCCAAGGTACACCTCTAGTCCCAACAGTAATCAAGGTTATTTGGCACTTGCTTCATTTACCCCTATTTTGTTCATTTCTTGTTGTTCAAGTGTTTGAAAATAAAACCAAGACTTCTTGTCATTTCACTTCAGCCATATTTCACCATATATGTCATAAGACAAAAATTTTTTGAAAAACATGATCTCAATGTTTTTACAACACTTAACAAGATCAATAATAATTTCCCAGTAACATATAATAATGGATCTATATCCAAATATCTCGAATGAAATCATATCAAAAATATCTTTATATATATATAT
This sequence comes from Balaenoptera ricei, assembly GCF_028023285.1. Taxonomy (NCBI): domain Eukaryota; kingdom Metazoa; phylum Chordata; class Mammalia; order Artiodactyla; family Balaenopteridae; genus Balaenoptera; species Balaenoptera ricei. Next base: position 20,905,738 of record NC_082644.1, read on the forward strand.
ATATATATTTTTTTTTTTTTTTTTTTTTTCAAATCTGTACCAAAAACGCCCCACACACTGCCTCTGGTTTAGCCTCTTGATCCTTCTCTAATTGAACTTTTTTCTCATCCCTTTTTAATAAAATTAATTTGTTGAAATAGTTGGGTCAATTATTCTATGAAATATCCTGAATTCTGGATTCGTCAGCTTTCCTCAAGTTGACGTTTAAATTTTTCCAGTATCCTTTGTAAAAAGGCTGTAATTGGAAGCTCTAAAGGTTTTATTAGACCCAGACTCAGCACTTCTGTCAAGCATGCCTCCCAGGTGATGGAGTGTGTTTCATGCTGCATCACATTAAGGAGGCACCTAGCCTCTGCTTGTCCACATTCAAGGGATGCCAAGAACCATCAGTGGAGGAGTGGTGAGTACCTAGTCTCTTCACTAAAATATTTTCCATCCACCTTTCACCTAGGGCTCTTGTCAGGCTCAGATGATGGTCAGCTAAATGAAAGATTTCCTAAAAGGATGCAAAATGATGACTCTCTACTCATCATTTCTTCCACAATTATTGTCTGGAATTCCTCTGTAGAAAAAAACTTTGCTTAATGACTTTTTCTGTCCTGAAATGCATTTGTACCAGAAAGACAGAAGTTCTGAATAAGTCTTCAGTAATGACCAATGAGGTTCAGTAATGACCAATGAGGGTTTTGTTTATTTTTGTTTATTTGTTTATTTCTTTTTGTTTGCTTTTCTATTTTTTAATGTAAAATACTCATGTATTTTTATAGATTGAATGAGTTTGATTCAAGTGAGTCATGATTTCAGTGGAAGCCTACCATGTTGCTCCTCTGCCCATCAACTTTGTATCATGTAACTGTAATTAATCCTACATCATAAAGCTAAAGGAGTTCATCTGTTTTTTAAAAGGTGACATATGTATGTCTACACAAACACTTGCACATAGATGTTTATAGCAGCTTTTTTCATAAATGCCCAAATTTGAAACCAACAAGATATCCTTCTTGTTGGTTTCAAATTTGGGCAGTTATGAATCTTATTTGGGCAGTTTCTGTTGGTGAAAAGACAAACAAACTATGATACACCCACACAATAGAATATTGTTCAGCACTAGAAAAGAAATGAGCTATCAAGCCATGAAAAGACATGGAGTAAACTTAAATGCATATTACTAAATGAAAGAAGCCAATCTGAAAGACTCCATCCTGTCTGACTCCAATTATATGACATTCTGGAAGAGGCAAAACTATGAAGACAGTAGAAAGTGATTTCCAGGGGTTGTCAGAGGTGATAGAGAGGGATGGATGGATATACAGAGCACAGAGGATTTTTTTTTAACACAATAGACTATTATTTATTTATCATATATAAATTCCTTTATGCAAAATTTTAAACTACTTATCTATCTAATCGATCTTTATACACATATACACAATATTTTTTAAGACTTTGAAGAGCAGTTTTAGGTTCACAGCAAAATTGAGGGGAAGGTACAGAGATTTCCCACATACACCCTGCTTCTACACATGCATAGTCTCCCCCATTATCAACATCACCACAAGAGTGGAATCTTTGTTTAAATTGATGAACCTACGGTGACATACCATAATCATCCAAAGTCCATAGCTTACATTGGAATTCACTCTTGGTTTTGTACATTTTATGGGTTTGGTCAGCTGCATAATAGCATGTATCCATCAATACAGTAACATACAGAATATTTTCACTTGCCTAAAAATCGTCTGTGCTTCACCTATTCATCTCTCCATACTCACAACCCCTGGCAACCACTGATCCTTTTACCATCTGCATAGTTTTGCCTTATCCAGAATGTCATGTGGTTGGAATCATACAATATGAAACCTTTTCAGATTGGCTTCTTTCACTCAGTAATATGCATTTAAGTTTCTTCCATGGCATTTCATGTTTGATAGCTCATTACCTTTTAGTACTGAGTAATAGTCCATTGTCTGGATGTAACCCTATACACTTATCTATTTATCTATTGAAGAACATCTTGGGTGCTTCCAAATTTTAGCAATGATGAATAAAGCTGCTACAAACATCTGTCTGTTTGCAGTAAACGTAAGTTTCAACTTTGGGCATATACCAAGGAGTGCAGTTGCTGAATCTTACGCTAAGAGGGTATTTAGTTTCATAAACAAACAAACAAAAAACCCATCAAACTGTTTTCCAAAGTGACTGTGCCATTTTACATTCCCACTAGCAATGAATGAGAGTTCCCACCACTTCACATTCCTCACCAGCATTAGGGATTGTCAGTGTTCCAGATTTTGGCCATCTGATAGATCGGTAATGGTATTTTCTTTTAATTTGTATTCCTCTCATGAGATATGATGTGGAGTATCTGTTCATATGTTTATTTTCCATCTGTACATCTTCTTTTGTGAAGTGTCTTTTTAGAATTTGGCCCATTTTTATTTTATTTCTTTTTTAAAATCTTTATTGGAGTATAATTTCTTTACAATGGTGTGCTGGTTTCTGCTTTATAGCAAAGTGACTTGACTATACATATACATATATCACCATATCTCCTCCCTCTTGCATCTCCCGCCCACACTCCCTATCCCACCCCTCTACCTGGTCACAAAGCACTAAGCTGATCTCCCTGTGCTATGCGGATGCTTCCCGCTAGCTATCTACTTTACATTTCGTAGTCTTTATATGCCCATGCCACTCTCTTCGTCCCAGCTTACGCTTCCCACTCCCTGTGTCCTGAAGTCCATTCTCTACGTCTGCATCTTTATTCCTGTCCTGCCCCTAGGTTCTTCAGAACCCTTTTTTTTTTTTTTAGATTAAATATATATGTGTTAGCATACGGTATTTGTTTTTCTCTTTCTGACTTGCTTCACTCTATATGACAGACACTATGTCCATCCACCTCATTACAAATAACTCAATTTCATTTCTTTTTATGGCTGAGTAATATTCCATTGTATATATGTGCCACATCTTCTTTATCCATTCATCTGTCGATGGACACTTAGGTTGCTTCCATGTCCTGCCTATTGTAAATAGAGCTGCAATGAACATTGAGATACATGGCTCTTTTTGAATTATGGTTTTCTCAGGGTATATGCCCAGTACTGGGATTGCTGTGTCATACGGTACTTCTATTTTTAGTTTTATAAGGAACTCCCATAATGTTCTCCATAGTGGCTGTATCAATTTACATTCCCACCAAAAGTGCAAGTGGGTTCCCTTTTCTCCACACCCTCTCCAGCCTTTATTGTTTGTAGATTTTTTGATGATGGCCATTCTGACTGGTGTGAAGTGATACCTCATTGTAGTTCTGATTTGCATTTCTCCAAAGATTAGTGATGTTGAGCATTCTTTCATGTATTTGTTGGCAATCTGTATATCTTCTTTGGAGAAATGTCTATTTAAGTCTTCTGCCCATTTTTGGATTGGGTTGTTTGCTTTTTTGATACTGAGCTGCATGAGCTGCTTGTAAATTTTGGATATTAATCAACTGTCAGTTGCTTCATTTGCAAAATTTTCTCCCATTCTGAGGGTTGTCTTTTCATCTTGTTTATGGTTTCCTTTGCTGTGCAAAAATGTTTATGTTTCATTAGGTCGCTTTTGTTTATTTTTGTTTTTATTTCCCTTTCTCTAGGAGGTGGGTCAAAAAGGATCTTGATGTGATTTATCTCATAGAGTGCTCTGCCTATGTTTTCCTCTAAGAGTTTTATATTGTCTGGCCTTACATTTAGGTTTTTAATCCATTTTGAGTTTATTTTTGTGTATGGTGTTAGGGAGTGTTCTAATTTCATTCTTTTACATGTAGGTGTCCAGTTTTCCCAGAACCACTTATTGAAGAGGCTGTCTTTTCTCCACTGTATATTCTTGCCTCATTTATCAAAAATAAGGTGACCATATGTGTGTGGGTTTATCTCTGGGCTTTCTCTCCTTTTGCATTGATCTGTTTTTGTGCCACTGCCACACTGTCTTGATTACTGTAGTTTTGTAGTCTAGTCTGAAGTCCGGGAGCCTGATTCCTCCAGCTCCATTTTTCTTTCTCAAGATTGCTTTGGCTATTTGGGGTCTTTTGTGTTTCCATACAAATTGTGCAATTTTTGTTCTAGTTCTGTGAAAAATGCTATTGGTAGTTTGATAGGGATTGCATTGAATCTGTAGATTGCTTTGCGTAGTATTGTCATTTTCACAATGTTGATTCTTCCCATCCAAGAACATGGTATATCTCTCCATCTGTTTGTATCATCTTTAATTTCTTTCATCAGTGTCTTATATTTTTCTGCATACAGGTCTTTTGTCTCCTTAGGTAGGTTTATTCCTAGGTATTTTATTATTTTTGTTGCAATGGTAAATGGGAGTGTTTCCTTAATTTCTCTTTCAGATTTTTCATCATTAGTGTATAGGAATGCAAGTGATTTCTGTGCATTAATTTTGTATCCTGCTACTTTACCAAATTCATTGATTAGCTTTAGTAGTTTTCTGGTAGCAGGTTTAGGATTCTCTATGTATAGTATCATGTCATCTGCAAACAGTGACAGCTTTACTTCTTTTCCGATTTGGATTCCTTTTATTTCTTTTTCTTCTCTGATTGCTGTTGCTGAAACTTCCAAAACTATGTTGAATAATAGTGGTGAGAGAGGCCAACCTTGTCTTTTTCTTGATCTTAGTGGAAATGGTTTCAATTTTTCACCATTGAGAACAATGTTGGCTGTGGGTTTGTCATATATGACCTTAACTATGTTGAGGTAAGTTACCTCTATGCCTACTTTTGGGAAGGTTTTTTTTTTAATTTTTTTTTTTAACTTTGGGTTTATTTATTTACTTATTTATTTATTTATTTATGGCTGTGTTAGGTCTTCGTTTCTGTGCGAGGGCTTTCTCTAGTTGCGGCAAGTGGGGACCACTCTTAATTGCAGTGCGCGGGCTCCTCATTATCGCGGCCTCTCGTTGCGGAGCACAGGCTCCAGACGCACAGGCTCAGTAATTGTGGCTCACGGGTGTAGTTGCTCCGCGGCATGTGGGATCCTCCCAGACCAGGGCTCGAACCCATGTCCCCTGCATTGGCAGGCAGATTCTCAAACACTGCGCCACCAGGGAACCCCGGGAAGGTTTTTATCATATATGGTTGTTGAATTTTGTCGAATGTTTTTCTGTGTCTATTGAGATGATCATATGGTTTTCCTGCTTCAATTTGTTAATATGGTTTATCACAATGATTGATTTGCGTACATTGAAGAATCCTTGCATTCCTGGGATAAACTCCACTTGATCATGGTGTATGATCCTATTAATGTGCTATTGGATTCTGTTTGCTAGTATTTTGCTGAGGATTTTTGCATCTATGTTCATCAGTGATATTGGCCTGTAGTTTTCTTTCTTTGTGTCATCTTTGTCTGGTTTTGGTATCAGAGTGATGGTGGCCTCATAGAATGAGTTTGGGAGTGTTCCTCCCTCTGCTATATGTTGGAGGAGTTTGAGAAAGATTGGTTTTTAACTCTTCTGTAAATGTTTGATAGAATTCACCTGTGAAGCCGTCTGTTACTGCGCTTTTGTTTCTTGGAAGATTTTAAATCACAGTTTCAATTTCAGTGCTTGTGATTGGTCTGTTTATATTTTCTATTGCTTCCTGGTTCAGTCTCAGAAGGTTGTGCTTTTCTAAGAATTTGTATATTTCTTCCAGATTGTCCATTTTATTGGCATAGAGTTGCTTGTAGTAATCTCTGATGATCCTTTGTATTTCTGCAGTGTCAGTTTTTACTTCTACTTTTTCATTTCTAATTCTATTGATTTGAATCTTCTCCCTTTTCTTCTTAATAAGTCTTGCTAATGGTTAATCAATTTTATTTATCTTCTCAAAGAACCAACTTTTAGTTTTATTGATCTTGCTATCATTTCATTCATTTATTTTTCATTTATTTCTGATCTGATCTTCATGATTTCTTTCCTTCTGCTAACTTTGTGGTTTTTGGTTCTTTTTTCTCTAATTGCTTTAGGTATAAGGTTAGGTTGTTTATTTGAGATGTTTCTTGTTTCTTGAGGTAGTATTGTATTGCCCTAAACTTCCCTCTTAGAACTACTTTTGCTGCATCCTACAGATTTTGGGTCTTCATGTTTTCATTGTCTTTTGTGTCTAGGTATTTTTTTATTTCCTCTTTGATTTCCTCAGTGATCTCTTGGTTATTTAGTAGTATATTATTTACCCTCCATGCGTTTGTATTTTTTTACAGATTTTTTCCTGTAATTGATATCTAGTCTCACAGCACTATGATCAGAAAAGATACTTGATAGGATTTCAATTTTCTTAAATTCACCGAGTCTTGATTTGTGACCCCAGATATGATCTATCCTGGAAACTGTTCCATGAGCACTTGAGAAGAAACTGTAATGTGCTGTTTTTGCATGGAATGTCCTAGAAACATCAATTAAGTCCATCTTGTTTAATGTATCATTTAAACCTTGTGTTTCCTTATTCATTTTCATTTTGGATGATCTGTTCATTTGTGAAATTGGAGTGTTAAAGTCCCCTACTATGATTGTGTTACTGTTGATTTCCCCTTTTATAGCTGTAAGCATTTGCCTTATGTATTGAGGTGCTCCTATGTTTGGTGCATAAATATTTACATTGTTATATCTTCTTCTTGGATTGGTCCCTGATCATTATGTAGTGTCCTTCTTTGTCTCTTGGAATAGTCTTTATTTTAAAGTCTATTTTTTTCTGATACGAGAATTGCTACTCCAGCTTTCTTTTGATTTCCATTTGCATGGAATATCTTTTTCCGTCCCTTCACTTTCAGTCTGTATGTGTCCCTACGTCTGAGGTGGGTCTCTTGTAGACAGCATATATATGGTCTTGTTTTTGTATCCATTCAGTCGGTCTATGTCTTTTGGTTGGAGCATTTAATCCATTTACATTTAAGGTAGTTATTGATATGTATGTTCCTATTACCATTTTCTTAATTGTTTTGGGTTTGGTATTGTAGTTCTTTTCCTTCTCTTGTGTTTCCTGCCTAAAGAAGTTCTTTTAGCATTTGTTGTAATGCTAGTTTGGTGGTGTTGAATTCTCTTAGCTTTTGCTTGTCTGTAAAGGTTTTAATTTCTCCATTGAATCTGAATAAGATTCCTGCTGGGTAGAGTAATGCTGGTTGTAGGTTTTTCCCTTTCATCACTTTAAATATGTCCTGCCATTCCCTTCTGGCTTGCAGAGTTTCTGCTGAAAGATCAGCTGTTAACCTTAATGGGATTCCCTTGTATATAATTTTTTTCTTTTCCCTTTCTGTGTTTAATATTTTTTCTTTGTATTTAATTTTTGATAGTTTGATTATTATATGTCTTGGCATGTTTTTCCTTGGATTTAATCTGTATGGGACTCTCTGCACTTCCTGTACTTGATTGATTATTTCCTTCCCCATATTAAGGAAGTTTTCAAATATAATCTCTTCAAATATTTTCTCAGTCCCTTTCTTTTTCTCTTCTTCTTCTGGAACCCCTATAATTCGAATGTTGTTGCTTTTAATGTTGTCCCAGGTGTCTCTGAGACTGTCCCCAATTCTTTTCATTCTTTTTTCTTTTTTCTGCTCTGTGGTAGTTATTTCCACTATTTTATCTTCCAGGTCACTTATCCGTTCTTCTGCCTCAGTTATTCTGCTATTGATTCCTTGTAGAGAACTTTTTATTCCATTTGTTGTGTCGTTCATCATTGTTGGTTTGCTCTTTAGTTCTTTGAAGTCCTTGTTAAATGTTTCTTGTATTTTGTCTATTCTATTTCCACGATTTTACATCATTTTTAAGATCATTACCCCGAATTCTTTTTCAGGTAGACTGCCTATTTCCTCTTCATTTGTTTGGTCTGGTGTGTTTTTGCCTTGTTCTTTCATCTGCTGTGTGTTTCTCTGTCTTCTCATTTTGCTTAACTAACTGTGTTTGGGGTCTCCTTTTCACAGACTGCGGGTTCATTGTTCCCGTTGTTTTTGGTGTCTGCCCCCAGTGGGTAAGGTTCATTCAATGGATTTGTAGGTTTCCTAGTGGATGGGACTGGTGCCTGTGTTCTGCTGTATGAGACTGGATCTTGTCTTTCTGGTGGGCAAGACCATGTCCGGTAGTGTGTTTTGGGTGTCTGTGACCTTATTATGATTTTAGGCAGCCTCTCTGCTAATGGGTGGGGTTGTGTTCCTATCTTGCTAGTTGTTTGGCATAGGTTGTTCAACACTGTAGCTTGCTAGTTACTGAGTGGAGCTCGGTCTTAGCATTGAGATGAAGATCTCTGGGAGAGCTTTTGCCTTTTGATATTACATGTAGCTGGGAGGTCTCTGGTGGACCAATGTCCTGAACTCAGCTCCTCACATCAGAGGCACAGGCCTGACACTCGGAGAGAGCAACAAGACCCCAGACCACAGAGGATTTTTAAGGCAGTAGAAATACTCTGTATGACATTGTAATGATGTATATATATCATCATACATTTTTTTGAAACCCATAGAATGTACAACACCAGGAGTGAACCCTAATGCAAACTATGAACCTTTAGTGATAAAGATGCATCAGTGTATGTTCATAAATCGTAACAAATGTACCACTCTGGTGGGAGATGTTAACGATGGGAGAGCCTGTGCATGTGTGGGGGAAGAGGGTATATGGGAAATCTCTATACTTTCTGCTCAAGTTTGCTATGAATCTGAAAATGCTCTTTAAAAAAATCTAAAATAGCTAAGGCATGGAAGCAACCTAAATGTCCATTGATAGAGGAAAGGAAAAGGAAGTTGTGGTACATATTTACAATGGAATATTACTCAGCCATTAATAATGAAGTAATGCCATTTGCAGCAACATGGATGGATCTAGAGATTATCATACTAAGTGAAGTAAGTCAGACAGACAAAGACAAATATCATATGATACCACTTATATGCGGAATCTAAAAAGATGATACAAATGAACTTATTTACAAAACTGAAACAGACTCACAGACTTTGAAAACAAACTTATGGTTACCAAGGTAAAAGGGGGGGGAGGGATAAATTAGGAGTTTGGGATTAATATATACATGCTACTATATTGAAAATAGATAATCAACAAGGACCTCCTATAGAGCACAGGGAACTCTATTCAATATTCTCTAATGACCTTTATGGGAGAAGAATCTGAAAAAGTATGGACATATGTGTATGTATGACTGAAACTCTTTGCTGTCCACCTAAAACTAACACAACATTGTACATCAATTATACTCCAATATAAAATTTTAAAAAATTATAAGTCTATTAAAATAACAACAAAAAGTTAACATACAAAATATCTCACCTGACTTCATTTTTAACAATATTTAGTGTGAGAAGTTTATTTTGCATGTAAACTCTACTAGATATCAAAGTCATTATTTTTTCTCTAAGAACTATACTTCAGTTTGTAATATTCTGACTATAAATAAGCCCAGTGTTCACGTTAAAAAAATAAAAGTTAATGATAAACAGAGACTTCTATTATATTGGAAATATATCAAAGAAATAAATCAAATTATGACATAGCTTTTCTGAGTCTAACAGTGGCAAATAAGATATAAAGACTTTAATCCTAAAGCTAAATCAGTCTTCTCTCAGATGATGCTAAAAGTTAGATTTAGTCACACTCAATGGCTCTTATTGTTGTAGTTTTAAGCCATTGCACTAGTTAAATGACATGTATTCAATAGCAGCAGTGAAACAAATAATATATCATTATCAATGATTTAATGATATCAAATATCATTACCTGGGGATCATATGCCTATTCTCAAAGATATCTCAAAAAGACAATATATCTGAAAGGAACTCGAACTGTGTCATACTAAAAGTTTCTCGATGTTTTTTTAGCTCTATATTTTCTGCCTATCATCTCTCTTCCTCCATTTCCTCCTCCTCCTTCCCTCCCGCCCTCCCTCCCATTTATCTTTTTTCTTTCCTTCTTCCCTCCTTCCTCCCTTCTTTCCTTCCTTCCTTCCTCCCTCATTCTCCTCCCTTTCTTTCCTTTCTTTTTTAGCTCTTTAACTTTTTTTTTTTTCTCCTGCTGAGTTGGGGGAAAATAAAAACAGTTGGGACATTTGCCATAAAATATGTTTTTTTTTTCTCACAGTCATATCAATCATTTAAATACTCTATGAAGAAACAGTAGGAAGGGCAAAGAGATTTGCAGATATATTTATCTTTCATTTGTCTGTACCTTTAGAGCAATGATTCCTAAAGTCTGAGCCTCATATATGGTGGAACTACAAAGTTATGAGTTGTCCTCAGAACCATTGTCAGCACATGGAATAATAAATATTTTCTGCTGTCTCTCTCTCTCTCTCTCTCTCTATATATATATATATATATATAAAAGATTGAATGATATGAAATTGTTAATATTCAATTTTTGACCTACATAAATAACAGTTTCATGCAATTAATTCTAATTACACACATGTATTCATGAAAATATATTATTTTTCCAAATATGTGAAAAAGTTGTTGTGATTACTTAAATGCATGTAAGACCTCACTGAATTTATTGCATCTTTCTTGCTTGAGCAGTTGAGTCAAAAGGAGACCAAAGAGCGGGATAATGTGGCAGGGGTATGTATTAATTTCCTTTGGTGCTGTAACAAATTATCACAATTTTAGTGGCCTAAAACAAAATATATTAATTATATTTATTATCAGTCAAGATATCAGCAGGGTGGTATTCCTTCTGAAGACTCTAGGGGAGAAATAATTTCTTTGCCTTTTCCAGTTTCTAGAGGCCTCCTGTATTCTTTGGTGCATGTTTCTTTCTGAGCAATGGATAGTTGAGTCTCACATGGACTTACTCTGACATTCCCTCTATCTACTCCTTCCTCACTTAAGGATTTTTGAATCCACCTGGATAATCCAAAATAATTTCTTTATCTGTAGGTCAGCTGATTAGCAATGGCAATTCCCCCTTTCATGTAACAGAATATAACATATTCACAGGTCTGAGGATTAGGACTTGGACATTTTTGAAGAGCCATTATTCTACTTTTCCTTTTATGGGAGGTCTGACAAAGAAACAAAGATAGATGGGATAAGAGATAGAAACCACAGAACAGGGAAAGGACTTTCACTGACAAAAAACAAAAGAGGGTTTGAACATGTGAGGAAAGAGCAGAACTGAGGGAGGCATTGAAGACAAGGTATGGGGGCACCTCAGTAGAAAGCTGTCCCTGAGAAGGCAGGGACAGGTGGACCCAGAGCTCAAGCAGAGGGCAAGGCTGGAGTACCCTTAAGCTGCAGGAAAGAGAGGGTAAGTGTATCATATTGTATTGGAGTCAGGGACAGAAAAAGGAAGAAGAGCTTTTTTGTTTCCTCTAGAAAATATTAGATAAAGTCATGGCCTGGGAATGGGAAAGAAAAAAAAAAATGAACTCATCCAGTCTTTCAGTGTGAGCATAAGTGGTCAGGGAGACATGAGAAGATGACCCACCAAGGTTGCCCTCTCATCTGGGATTGGAGACTGTGGATGGTTTTACTCCAGCCACCAAACCACCAGGTCATACAATGCTTTCCTCATGTGTGCAGCAGTTGGCCAGAGTGGTATGAAGTTGACAATCTGGAAATCATGCCTTGAGGAAAGACAACAGGGCACCCTCATATCTGTACCTTGGAGGTAGGTAAAGTCATGAATAAATAACAGAAGAGCCGAAGGACTGAAATCTCTGTGAAGTTGGAAACACGTGCCCTGCAAGAGGGGCAGGAGGTGGGACCATTGGAGACTGTGATGCCAAAGCAGTTGGATGTCTGCTGCTCACAAATTCTAGGTTGCAGCCTCGGGAATCGCTGACATGAAGAGGAAGGAAAGGTGATTTGTGTCATCAGCTCCAAGTCTGAGCTTCTGTTTGTATATCTGTGAAATAAGAACAAAAATACATCCCTGCACAACTCGTGGGTAACACATGAGATAATAAAGGTAAGGCAGGGTTTCAGAATGGCATCTTGTAAGACAAACTCAGCCTGCACAATGGATTTGGCTTAGAACTGGAACACTGTTGATAAGCATACATTCTCAAGAAACACCATCCTCTCCAGGACTCCTGGGCACTGCCTAAGACCCTCAGTTTTGTTGGTCTGATAGCCCTGGGCATTACAATTTGGATTCTTGATGAAATAACAGATTCATTGACATTGAGTAAGTAACGGTTGTGGTGTCAAGAAGGATGGTGAGTATAGTCTTAATTGAATAAATAACAAGGAAGACATTTTCCTTGCTAAAAACATGTCCAATTTTTGTATCAGATCCAAATGTATCTAACAAAAGTGCATAGTTGTTAAATGTTTTGTTTTTTTTCCTGTGTTAATAAATTCATAGTCAGGATGATCAGTTTATCTCTCAATTCAGGAATTTCTACCTTTCTCTACTAGCAGTTTCTCCCCCTTAAATCCACACCTAAAGTATTGGTCACTGCAAGTGGGCAAACTAAGACAAAGGAAAAGCTGGTACAGGGAAGCATCCAGATTTTTCTTTTAATCAAAGATATCATCCTTTGAGATTAGCCATGAGTTGATAACTGTTGAAGTTGGGTAACATGTATGTGGTAGTTCATTACACTCTACTTTTGTGTCTGGGAGTACCATGATAAAAATGTATTTGTCCTTTACTCTGCAAGACAGTGCACCTGTGTATCCACTCGCAGCTGAGAAGTTCCACATCAGGCCAGCTCCTCTGAGCCCAAATTCCATCTATGGACTGACACCTAAATCCACTATTGCAGAACTGTCACTGCTGGTGGCTCTAAGACTACATTAACATAAGGTCATTGTTCCAAAGAGAATTGCATTGCATCTTACCTGACAGTGTTTGTCCTTGGGGAAGTGAGTCATCTCTGAAACTGTTTTCTCCTCTATGTAGAGGAAGTAATAAGTGATACCTACCCCTTCCATTGATGATATGCATGTTGAAGATAATGTCTGCAAAGTCCCTGGCACTTAGGTGCTTGTTAAGTGGTAACTACTATCTCTACAGCCTCTACCATAACCTATGTACTTGTGCTTGCCTAGCTTCCAAGTCACAACAATTTTGTCACACTGATGATGTTCTATTTGAGGCTGTGTTTCTGTGAGTTCTTAAGACATTTCTCTTGCCTTCCCAGCTTCTGATCACATAGACTTAATATATGACAGCTGCTTGGAAGCCTATTTATGATTCAAATGTCCTTTGAAATTCGTTTCATTTGGCACCAACTTTAAACCATTGGTCATCTGATGTCCTGGAAATGTAGCCATAGAGACAGGTGCTATCAGATCTAGAATGGACTGGACTTTTTTTCACAGGAAATACCTCAGAACTCACTTGTTTTGAATCAGTTTTTATTTCAAATTTTGTCTTTAGACATTTCATCTTTATGATAAAAATGGATTTCAGGTTGTATAGTCTTAAGAATATGCTGGGCAGAAATAACAGACCTGTCTTTGCAATGATAATTATTGACTCAAAGGTAGAAGTCATATTCTTTCAAATGATTTCTTCATGGTCCAAAATCCTGGCTTCCCAAGTTGAACTTAATGGGTTCAATTTCTGATTTTGAATCTCACTAGCTTTGTGACCTGAGGCCAGTTACTAAGTGCCCGTGGGTACCAGGTTTCTCGTTCGTAAAACAGGGATAATTCATGTCTTTCTTGCTATTATACTGGTATGCTCTTATCATATCTTCCTTTCTATTATGAGAATTAAAGTTATCATCGTATTTGAGAGCAATGTATATAGCACTAAAGCTTAGTTTTCTGCTTTTTTCCCTTGCAGGGAATTGTTTGTGGTGTTTTATCAATATCCTTAGAACTGTCAGTACTATTACAGGTTTTCTCCACAATGTCTTTCCAATTTGCAGGATATCTTCTTGTAGGCTTATGCCCACTCTATTTTTTTTTTTTTTTTTTTTTTTTTTGCAAAACGTTCTACGATAAAGTGTGAAGAAAAAGTCTTCCTGATTTTTTTTAAAGTGATATTGAGTTCTAGGGGATAATATGCATCAAAGGCTATGAATAATTCAACATTATCAGGAAAAGGTCACCATTATGTTCCTCTGCCACAATTTCCTCCAACTTCACATTAATGCATGACTTTGTCTCATTTAAATGTATGCTCTAATTGGATAAATACTTCTCAGTAAATCTTCGATGCTCTTGCACATGAGGAATGAATCTGATCCAGTTGGTCCACAAGGAGGCACTAGGTCAGGAGATTGGAAGAGGTCTGCTCTGCCTTCACTAGCTCCCCACCCTCAGTAACTCGTCAACATGAGTCTTAGCTGTTCAAGGACAGGATGCTGCTGCTGTGCTCAGTGCAACCACACTCACTCTTTTATTCCAGGCTCTTCAGCTATATTTCCAGGTCTCCATCTGAAACTCCCAAACTCATCACGTCTTCCGAGGTTCCAAGTTGGGCACAGTATTTCAGTGCCTCTGACTATGTGATGAGCAAAAGGGAAATTCAGCTCATTGTTGAGAACCATACACTGCTGTCCTGGGGCTGCCATAACAAAGTATTAAAAACAGGGCTGCTTAAACAACAGAAATGTATTGTTTCACAGCTCTGGAGGCTGGAAGTCTGAAGTCAAGGTGTCTGCAGGATTGGTTCCTTCTGAGGCCTCTGAGAGATAATCTGTCCTGGGTCTCTCTCCAAGCTTCTGGTAGTTTCTGACAATCTTCAGTATCCATTGGCTTATAGAAGTGTTACCTGATCTCTGCCTTCCCCTCCCCATGGCATTCTCCCTGTGTGTCTTTCTCTGTATCCAAATTTCCCCCTTTCTTAAGGAACACCAGTCATATTGGATTAAGGCTCACCTTAATGACCTCATCTTAACTTGACTACATCCATTGGCAAAGACCCTATGTCCAAATAAAGTCACATTCACAGGTACTGAGGGTTAGGACTTCAACATATTTAAGGTGACACATTTCATCTCATAACGGACTACTTCATCCTTGTTCTTTGTGGCCAAGACAGTTGTCCTTTTCTTTCCCCTTTATAAAGAAGACTCTCAATATGTGGGGCCCACAAGACACAAGCTCAAATGCCAGTTCTCCCATCTGCACAGAAGAAGGAGCAGCTGGAGGCAAATTTCACAGTCTCTATAGGTGACTCATTATCTCCGGGAACAGGTCTCCCGCTCTCACTAGTTAGAAATTTGGCCAAAGGAAGGGGCTGCAATTTGCTAAAATAATTACCAGAGCTGTGGATGAATGACTCATTTTTTAGGTCATGCAATTCAAAGATGTTAATGTATCTTTACTTTTTGAACATCATCAAATCACCAGCTTTATTCTGAAAATATATATTAAACTATATTATGCTGACTGTATTTATACAACTGCTAATTTTCCATTGTATAGCATATGGAAAGTATGTGTAAGAAATGTTTCTTTTGGAATTCATGTATTTTAAAAATGTAGACAGTGTCAATTCCACACCAAGTGTCAGTCAATAAGCAAATACTTAGGAGATGCAGGGCATAGTTAGACACCCCACAGAGATCATCTGTGGAATTCTTAGCACAACTCTGCAAAGTGGATAACATTGGGCCATTTTATAGTCAATGAAAAGAAGGCTCAAAGAAGTTGTGAAGGACTCAGTCTCATGATGCTGGTGGCTGCAGGGCTGGAACCACCCCAAATCTTTCAGATTCTCTTGTGTTCCACCAGTTTTCCCTGCATGATCTGCTTAGTACCATGCAAGGAGATATGCTTTTAATAAGAATACAGCCCGGAAAGGGAGACTGTCCTGCGAAGTCAGCCAAGGTTTAAATCCAGCTTCCACATTAGCTGTGTGAACCGAGACAGATGACCTAATTGCTCAGTGCCTCAGTTTCTCACAACCAAATACATACACTTATTTTAGGGTTGTGCTGAAAATTACATGAGATTGTATTGATAAAGTATCTGAAATACTGCCTGGCACATAAGAAGCATGTAATGCATAGTAGTGTCATTGCATGTAATAAAACAATAATAAAGCAGTGACTTAGAACATAACATTTTATAACTTCCTACAAAAGCAGGGACAAGGGATTAAGGAAAGAGAAGCCACTGCTCATTTGAACATAAGGTTTATGTTCTTAACTAGTGTCTCCATCTTGTTTAAGGCAGGGAGGCCACACTCTTGCTCCTGTAGCCAATAACATCCCAATGAATCTCTACACGTTCTTGCTTTCAGCAGACATAAATCCACTCATGGCCAACAGGTCAAGGAAAGGGGCAGTGGTCATTTTCAGGTTGTATTATTGGAAGATTAGGTTTGAACTCAAAAGTGCCCTGGCCATCCCAGTTTTTCTCAAACTCAAATTTTTGATATCCGGGTAATACTGAATGGAGGCAAAAATATTTGTTTTTTAAAAAATACATTTTAAAAATCTAAAAGTGACATTTCAAAACTATCATTGCTTCTCCAGAGATGGCTGAAAATAAACATGCTCACAATCTGCTTTTTAAAAGTGTCTCTGGGACACATGGAAGGCACCAAGCTGTTGTGTGCGTTCTAACATCTGTAGATGTCTTAAAATTGCCACCAAGCCTTGCAGCCAGAGGAATTCATGAAAGCACTGTGTAATTTCAGACTTAAATCAGTAATGTGAAGCTGGGTATGAAAACCTTTCTATCTCAGTATCGAGCAGTATGAATAAAGAATCAGTTATGATGGAAAGGGGAAGGAAGGAGGGGCAGCATGAGGAGAGGCAGTGAAAAGTACACACATTCAAATTTAAATTAAGTGGTTTGAAGGTTCGTGGCCTACAATTAAGCAAGAAAAAAGAATTGGCTAAAAATTCTCAAAACTCAGCCTGGTGCCTCTCCATGTAGCTTTTTACTCTATGCTCTAAGGTGGAGGCACCTTAGAGAGAGCTGAGGAAGGTCCAGACAGATCTCATCATGAGCCCTGGGTTGGGGAGAAGTAAAAAGAAAGGGAATGTTGAAGGCTTTTACATCCTTCTCATTCTGCAGGAACAGCAACAAAAAAATCCCAAAACACCCACAGAAATTCCATGCTGATGATTTCCTCAAGGGAGAAAAACAGAGGGAAAAAGGAAGGGCTTAATTATTTTAAGCAATAAATGGAAAATTAGGCAAATGGAACGTAAGTGAGAAACACACACAATGTCCAAGAGAGGCCCAAACACTTTCCAGTTAGCCCATTTCTGCTTGCAGGAGGAGCTATCACCATGGGAGTGAGACAGCCAGAAGAGGGCAGGGATCAGTCCTATTCAGTTGGATGGAGGCTGCAGGTACAAGGCTCCAACCCCAAAGTAGGACCCAATCCAGAAAAGGTGCAAGGTCAAGTCAGAGAGATATTAACCAATGGGCTCCAAGACATCATAGAATAAAATGTGCTTCCTTTCATTCAAGGTATTCAAAATAACTACAAAAGAGAGGGAAGAGTCTAGGACTGCCAACCATCACTATATACAGTCACCTCTGAGTCCTGTACCTCCATACCCCTGAAACATCAGGTCCTGAACATGTAATCTTCATATTGCTTCATAGAGGAAGTGAAGCAGGCCCATGCATCATAAGAAGAAAGTCAAGGAGCATTCATCATATCAGTACAAATAAAGTTCTGGACAGACTTGTACACTTTTAACAACATGATGTTTATGAAGCAATTGATACATAAAGAAGGGGAAAAATGGGGAGGATGGGAGAGTATGCAAGAGGAAGGAGGAAAGAAAGAAAGGAAGGAAGGAAGAGAGAGAGAAAGAAAGGAAAGAAGGAAGAGAAGGAAGGAAAGAAGGGAGGAAAAAAAGAAGTTGGCAGGCAAAAGAAAGATGAAGCATTAGGAAAAAAAACTTAATCCAAGGAAATAAGAAACTCACTAATATTTTACTCTACATGGAAAAATATATGAATAATGAGTTTATTTTAAAGGATTTTAAGTGTGGGGTATTAAAATCAAAGTAGCTAAAGAGAGAGATTGTGGACAGAAAATTACAAATAAAAATCATTATACTACTGAATAAAAAGAAAAAATAGAAACAGCAAAGAAAAAAAGAGAATAGCTTAGCACTAAATTACTGATATAGAAAAAGGATTTAAATAGTCATTATGAATACAGAGTAAGAAACATATTGATTAGAGCAATTGAAAGAAAGATAATATATTATGGAGAGCAAACAGATTATCCAAAACTAAGATAATTAATGTTTTTGTAGTAAAGAATCCCCAAAAAGGAAGCAAAATTTTATTCAGAGGTATAACAAAGTGGAATTTTACAGAAACGAAGGAAAAATTGCTTGTACAGATCACAAGGCACACTTGGTCCCAGGAAATTTGATATAAAATAACCAACACAGAGATATATCTTTTTTGTGTTAGTGAATTTTAATGGAAAAGAGAGAATTCTTTAGACCACTAGCAAACAAAGCAAGTTACTTAAAAGGGGAAAAACTAAAATGCCCTCAGATTTCTCTACAACAACATCTAATGTCAGAAAACAAAGTTCTGAAAGAAAGAAGGTGGAGTCCACAATGTTCTTCCTGGTGACTTTGTCATTCAAGGGTGAAGAGAGCAGACAAACCTCAAACATAAAGAAACTCATGACACCCATGAGCATTTCCTGAAAAACAACCAGACAAGAGTAGAATTTAGTCAAGCAAGAGTTCAAACCAGAAGCCCGGGGAAACGTCTGGTATAAGGCATTAAACACTTATGTGTAGAAAAATGACTAAGCTGTAGGAAATATGATTCAAAAAGTTTACTGTTACAAATCCCAACATTGTGTTAAAGGATAAGTTTTTAAAGGAAATTTGTGACTTCATATGACTATAAAATGAACATATGTCAAAAATCATAACAATTAATGAGAATCTGTACAATGTCATAACCCGTTTAAAAGAGAATTCAAAAAAACATATATAGGGAGTAAATAATTCTGAAATCAAGTTACAAATAGATGTAAAACAGATCTATCTACAGGGCAATAATTAATTGCAGTACACTGGGTTCAATTCTTTTGTGTTTCTATGAACAAAGAATGATTTGCATTATTGTCAGTTTTCTACAACTTACAGAGCTATAAGATAGCTCAAAGACCTTGAAAGGCAGAGATAACCCAGATGGATACCTAGGTAAGGTATTTACTAAGCTTTTTTTTTTTTCTTTCTTATTTTGGTCTTTCATAACTTTTCCTGACAATTGTAAAAGTTATAATACACGAAAAAAAATAGGATAAAAAATGGGGGAAAAAAATGGGCTATTATCCTTATTTTAACTTAAGGTATTTGATAATGTCTAAGATATACAAATCAACAAAAATATATTTAAGGTTATTTCCTAAAGATTTTACAAGAGCCACCAGATAAACAGTAAGGTTAAGAATATACGTAACCACAATCAGAAGGATTCTAGAAGGAATGGGAATGTGAAAATGGAATGTTATTTTTTTTGTATGATTTGTAGCACAGAGTCAATTGGTATAGTACATTATAGAGAAATTATTCTGACATTTGTTTAAAATGGCAAGGAAGACTTTATTCAAGACTATGGCAATAGGAGAGGGACTATTGCAATAAAGGAGAGAGATTGACCTCAACTCCAAATACAGCAGACACAAGTGGGGATTTATAGCCAGTGGGCAGAATGACAGAGAGGTAGACAATTAATAAGAGGAACTTGCTTAATAATCAAAGGTAAGGGGGAAGAGGAGCTTGATTGGATATCAAGAGACAGGGAATTCTCAAAAAACTGACAGCAGGATTCTTTGCTAAAACCAAGCTTGGCAGTCCAGGGACAAGGCTTAGTCAAAAAGAGGATTCAGAGGAGCCTGACTAAAGTTTGTTCAAGGAAGTAGTCCTAGTCAGGTAGGAAATGAATACATGAAAAATGGGGTAAATTATAATGTTTAAAGTTATGTCAATGGAAAAAAAGGCAACAAAGAAAATTGCAATAAATTTCAAGAGCAGAAAAATAAAGGACCATATTATATACTGAAATATATTTAAACTCCAATACTAAAATTTGAAGTGAAATGAAAAATTAAAAAACAAAATACTTTTGCAAGTGTAACGTGCTTAATCAATCCATATTGGCAACAAATTTGCCAGCATCTTTCTCTCCTGTTGAAACATTAATTTTTCCTTTTGCTTTTTTGTCACTCTGACTCTCAGAGGATCTCCGTGCTGTCAGAATGCTTGCTAATGCATTAACTCTCAGAACAAAAATGGATACAGGCCTTCTACATAATCACTGGGCTGTCTTCTCCCCCAAAGAATGAAGAATCTTGTTCCTTCTACGTCTTGCACTAAATTCCAACACCCATCTTTCCATTTAAATCAGAGATGAAGTTGTGATAACTATTTTCTTGATGTATCATTTGAAGATATTTCTGCATCCTCAGTGATGGTAGGGTACACAATGTTATTCTAAGCATTGTTGCCAAGCTGAACTTGGGTCTGCCACGCAGCAAAGCCAGTTTACTGACACCGGGTGTGGTGAAGAAAGTACAGAGTTTATTGCAGGTGCCAAGCAAGGAGTATGGGTGGCTCATACTCAAAAACCAGAACTCCCTGATGTCTTTCAAGGAAACGTTTTTAAAGGCAACATTTGTGGTGAGGGCTGCAGGAAACATGACTTTCTTCTGATTGGCTGGAGGTGAGGTAACAGGGTGATATTTCAGAAATCTTGATGATCAACCTTCTGGTTGCAACCAGTCTGGGGTTCACGTGCTTCTGTTCAGCCTGTAGTCACCATCCTCCACGTGGGTGGGTGAATGGGGGTGGGGGGTGTCTTAGTTCCTGCAGAACAACTCAGAGATCTGTGTCAGATTGTTTAATTGCTTTTCCTTTGTTTTTGCATCCCATTACTTCCCTAATTAGTAACTGCTTGTGCTTACTCTTTGGAACCCAGGGAAGGCCTAGGAGACCAAAACCATTTTTCTCCAAACAAGAAATGGGGGACATGAAGGGGCTTTTGTGCCTGGGAGGACCCCACAGGGTCCTGCTCGGTTTCATCATCAAGCCATATGCTTGTCCTACATTATAAATATTTAACAAGGAGATAATTAAATTAAATCATAGTTTTGCAATTGTCCTTTCCTAGGATGCTGCTAGGCAAAATAATGATTTTTGAAGATTTAAAAATGGATATAACATTTACCACTGGAACAATCATTTTTGGAAAGATAAAAATCTATCAACGAATAGTTTTGTTTCCTTCCTCTCCTTCATTCCTCTTCTGCTTTTCTTCTTTCCTTTGTTCTTTTCATCCATTGTTTCTCTTTTGTGTTTATATTATTTATTTTAGAGGTGTGTAAATTTAGGGACTGATTACTGCATTTCCATAGCCCAAGTATTTTGGGGAAAAAGTTGTCACTTCAGAAAAGTAAGCTGTCATAATATTAATTTAACTTTATAAATACTAATATTTTTTTTTATTTTTCCTTTTTAGAAAATGTAACATTATCAAAATTCAACATATTTTTAGAAACATTTAAAATTTTTTCTTAATATGGAAAACTTCAAACATACCACAAGCTGATATAATGGTTTAATAAACCCTCTTTTACCCAATATTCATCTTCAGCAATTACCAACTTATGCACAGCTTTGTTTCTCTCATCTCCCCACTTTTATTTTGTGATTTTTGGAGTATTTCAGAGCAAATCTCAGGCATGTGCCATTTCACCTGTAAATACATCATCGTGTACTGCTAACATACACTTTCTTTTTACACATTCATCATGCCTTTAATACATCTAAATTTAAAATAATTAAATTAAAATATTACTTCACACTATTTAATATTCTACACTCAAATTGCCCTGATTATCTCAAAGCCATTTTTTCACAGAATCAGAATCCAAAATCAGAATCAATATCCATAAATTGTATTTGGTTCTTATGTCTTCTCAGATTTTCCCATTGGCTGTTTCTGAGGGGTTGGGACAGAATCAATTATTTATCCTGTAGAATTCTCACATTTTGCATTTGGTTAATAGGTTCTTTGTGCCATCATTTTACATGTTTCTCTTTCTCAGTGTGTGTCCTATAAACTGGTAGTGAGGAGCAGTTATATTTCAATTCAATTTTTTTTCAACACAGCTTCGTAGATGGTATTGTAAATTTCCTATTACATTAGATCATGAGGAATTTAACTAGTGATGCTAACATTCACTGGAACATTCAGGTTGTGCCTGTGTGATCTTTCCAATATAAAATTTCACATCAACAAACCCTTGGATGATTTTAAATCCATTGGAGTTTACAAAATGATGATTGTCTAATTGCATTATTTCTTCTGCATTTATTTGTTGGAATTTTGTTTATAACAGCTGGTTACTTTAAAAAAAAAAAACAGAAAAAATGTTTAATTCTTTCCAATTATTTTTAAAACTTTAGAACAGTGAGTTAGTGTCTTAACAATTACCAGTGTTGACCAATACAATCTTTTTTAAAATATCATTTTGTAATGATAGATTTTTAAATTAAGCTTTTTATTTTACAATAGATTGAGATAGAAAATCATGAAGACAGTGTACAGTGTTCTCCAGGAAAACAGAATCAGTAGGATCTGTATTTATATCTTTATCTATACCAATTATATCTATATGATCATCTACCTATATATCTACCTATTTATAGAGACTTATTTCAAGGAATTGGCTCACATGATTGTGAGGGCTAGCAAGTCCGAAGTCCATAGGTCAGACCAGCAGGCTGGAAACTCTCAGACAGGAGTTGATTCTGCAGTCTTGGGGCAGAATTTCCTCAGGGAAACATCAATTTTGCTTGTTCTTAATTCACTTTAGCTCAGAAAAAATTAACATCGGATTTGCAGATAAAAGTTACACCATTCTCAGATTAGAATTGGGAATCTTTTGATCTAATTTAGCCTGGAGAGTTCAGGGTTATGGGTTGCTTTTAAGGTCTTTCAACTGACTGAATGAAGCCTACCCACATTATGGAAAATAACCTTCTACTAAAGGTCAATTGATTGCAGATGTTGACATTTAAAAAACACCTTCACAGCAACACCAAGATTAGTGTTTGATTGAATAACTTGGCCTCACAAGTTGACAATAAAAATAACCATCACAGATGGTAAAGAAAGTTCCTACATACCCCACATCTCATTTCCCCTCTTGTTGACATCTCCCATCAGAATGGTAAATTTGTCACAACTAGTGAAACAATATAGATGCATTATTATTAAAGTTCATATTATGTTCACATTTCTTTATTTTTTAGATTTAATGCTCCTTTTCTGTTCCAGGATCCCATCCAAAATTACTAACTTTAAATTGTCATGTCTCCTTAGGCCCCTCTTGGCTGTGATAATCAGATTTTCTCTGTTTTTGATGACCTTTACAGTTTTGAGGAGTACTGGTCAGGTATTTTGTAAAATATCCCTCAGTGGGAGTTTATCTCATGTTCTTCTCATGATTAGACCAAGGTTATGTATTTTTGGAAGGAAGACTACAGAGGTAAACTGTCATTTTAATCACATCCTAGCAAGAGTACATGCTATCAACATAACAGATACTGTGGATGTTGACTTTGACCACCTGGCTGAAGTAGTGTTTGTCAGGTTTCTCCACTGAAAAGTTGTTTTTTCCCACTTTCTTTGGAAGCAAGTCATCACGCACATGGTGCACTTAAGGAATGCAAAGTTATCCACATAAATTATCTGGATTTATCTTTTCCCAGATATTTTTCTCTTTTTTCCATTTATTTATTTATTCAATCATTAACTTATATAATTAATTAATTAATATGGATTTATAGATATTAGTTTCAAACTTTGGGTTATAATCTAACACTACTTTATTTTGTTGCTCAAATTGTTCCAGCTTTGGTCTCTGGGAGCTCTTTCACTTTGCTCCCATGACTCTTTGACATCCATCATAGTGGTCATGATGAGCCCATCAAAGGCATTTTTCATTTTCATTACTATGTCATTTGCTTCTAGCATTTCTTTTGGATTCCTTCCTAGTTTCCAGTGCTCTTTTTACATTTGCTATTAGTTTTTGTGTGTTATTTGCTTTTTACTTTACAACCATTAAGATATGAATCATAGTTATTTTAAATTCCCTGAATAATAATCCCAGCATCTGTGTTATATCTGAGTCTGCTTCTAAGGACTGGCTCATTTCTTCACACAGTGGTGTTGTGTCTTGTCTTTGTGTGTCGTAATTTTTTGTTGAAAGCTAGACATGTCTTTTTAGGTAACGTGAACTGAGGATCTATGTTAACCTGACTAGTGGATGGCTATTCTTATTATTTGCTGTAGCAGTAGGTGACAGAGGTTTCAATCTCTTCTAGTGTCTTTTTATTTTCTCCCTTCCTGACTTTGAGTTTTAAGTTCTCCTTCTTAGATAGAGTCTGAATCTGCAACTCAGCTATAATCCCCTGTTGTTATCCTGGAGTCTGGTTCATGTGGTGGTGAGGTGTGGGTGTTGGGGAGCATTCTATGGTCTTTTGGTTAAGTCTCAGTCATTCAGTGGGCCTGTATCTCAGGGCTGTGGCCTTCACAAGTATTTCTGTCCCTCCTCCCGTGTTGGAACTTTTCCCCTTCACTCCCTCCTCTTCTTTCTGGCCATGACATAGCCAATCTATATCCTTTATCTCTGTCCCTCTTGGGACAGAGGGACTATATTTTTCCCTCTTTGGTGAGACAGGAATTTTGGAAGGTACTGGTGTGGGAGGAATTCCCTTTCTCTAGCTAAGATAAAGTTTCAGAATTGCCCTCTGGTGAAGTTCTTTCCCTCAGAAAGTAGACCTTATTTATGGAGAAGGCTCTGGGGTCATTTCACAATGGTTACTCTCCTCCCTGGGCCAGGGCCACACTGGGATCTTTCCTAGGGGTTCCTGGAGCAAAATCCCATCAATACAGAGCACACCCTAAGACTGTGACCCTGTTTTTTCTCACTCTCACGCTAGTTCACATTCAGCCTCCAATAATTTGTCAAAATTAGCACATAGTGTTCCTAGCAGTTTATGGTTACAGCCTGTTCTACTCTCGATAAGTAGATCTCAGTTGCTCTACCTTTCTGGATGTGCCTCTCTCTTCAAATTCAGGGTAGCAGTTTGACCTACAACCTTAGTTCTCTAATTAATCCTAAAGAAGCTGCTGACTTTCAAATTGTCGAGCTTTTTCTCATTGTAACAATGGAAATGACAACTTTCCAAACTCTTTAAGTATTGGAGCTGAAAGCAGAAGTAATCATAGATTTTACACATGACCAACTTTTCAGTCTACCATCATCACTTTATTTTTATTGATCAAAGTGTACCATTTTCAGCAGCAAGAATCTGACCAAGTTAGTAGCTGTATCTTGTTGCCATGACCCCATTTGTCTTTGAACGTTTCCTTGCTTTCTGGCAGAATATGATATACTAGTTTCATGCCCAAGCCCATGCTTTTTGCCCAAGCCCTGAGTGGAAAATTGTGTACATTTGCACATTTCCTGCCAATTTCTCCAAGAAATCTGGTTCCTTTTATGGGAAAACAGGCACACTTTGCTACTGGCTTGCCTTTTCTTCTCAAGTATTTCAGTAAACAGACTTGTGAAATAAACACTTTAAGAAAAAAATAAATTCATAATGATATTTTAAATTCAAATTTAAGTTTACCAAATATTTATAAAAGCATATAATTAAATAATTATTTGTTTACTTTTTACTACATTTCATATCAGAGAAGCAGAATAAGCACTTGACCCTTTCCTATTATTACTAGTTTTCAGATAAAGTTCTGGGTCCTTTTGCCATGGCTCCAGTGAACTTTCATTTGTTTCTGATATAATGTGTAGTTCCAGACTCATCTTCTACATTTTCCAGCACAGTCCTGGAATCAGCCTTTTTGTTACGGAGCCTTAGATGGATTCCTTGGTAATGGATATTTGGTGATCACAGTTTGGACACTAAATATGCTCATTGTTACTGGATTTTCACTGCTCCTGGAAATTTCCAGTGGATAGACCCAGGAAATAAATGCAAAAGTTCTTAAAATGAGAAAATAAACACTAGTCTTCCTGATATACCTACTTTAAAGTTAAGATCACAGGATTTTTACATACCTTCTTTGACTTCCCACTTAAAGTTCTTGCCCTCCACACTGAAAATATTGTTATGTTGTTTCCTAGGATATGTGTCATCATTTATTTGATTTATACAATTATATCAACTCAATTTTTTAAAAGGCCAAATTTATCTTTTCAAAATTAAGAGAGCTTTTGTTGACCTAAATGAGGTAAAGTGAGGCAAGCTCAAAAGAAATTACGTTTATTTGGAAATAGCAGATTAATTGCAATTCAGGACAAGCAGACTGTAGCAAGTTACAGATGAGGGTTTGGGGCAGCTTGTACTCATGAGCAGGGGATGTAAAAGGGGGAAGAGTGCAATTAGAGTCAGTTAAAATCTAAAACAAATGGAGACCAGCCTTGAAAATTTTCCAAACAGACAAAACCAGTCTGAAACTGTGTAACTCAGATTGGGACTTGAACCCACAGTCTTTTAACTGAGATCACACACCTGGTCTCAGGACTTAATGAAGCTCAGGTTCTTGATGTCTCATCGCAGAAAGAATTCAGTGAGAGACAATAATTCAGTGTGTTTATTTAGAGAGAAACACACTCCACAGACAGAAAGTGGGCCATCTCAGAAGGCGAGAGCGGCACCAGCCTATGGAGTTGTCAGTTTTTATAGGGGTGGGTAATTTCATAGGCTAATGAGTGGGAGGAATATTCCAGCTATTTGGGGGAAGGGGTGGGGATTTCCAGGAATTGGGCCACCACCCTATTTTTGACCTTTATGGTTGGCCTTGGAACTGTCATGGTGCCTGTGGGTGTGTCATTTAGGGAGCTGATGTTTTACAATGAGTGTATACTGAGGCTCAAGGTCTAGTGGTAGTTGACTCATCTGCCATCTTGGACCTATTTGGTTCTAATCAGTTTACGCCGTATCCTTGGGCTATGTCATTCTTTTAAACGTTTTGCCCTGCCCCCTTCCCTCTTGTTTCAAGTCCAGTCACAAAGTTTAATTCAACCCACTCTGTGAGACCAAACTGCCTGGGTCATCTTCCATTAATGCCTCTGTCAAAACACCCCAGGGTTGATATAAGATTACCTCTGATCAACCCCCATCATCCAAGAAAATTCCAACACTATCAGTTCTCTATAAATCAGGCATTAATGGGAAAGCAGTCTCTCAGTCCTTCAGTTTTCTCTTCTTGAGGGCACAAGAGATTCTCCATTTTATATTCTCCAGTTCTATTTAAATTGAAATTCCTTTACACTTGAAAGTATATTACTAAATTTAACTGGAAAACAATTGAATCCATGAAGAAAGGACAAAAAAAACCCAAACCCTTATGCAGCAAATAATGCTTTTGCATTATTAAAACATAGTACATGCATCTTTTCACATCAGTAAATGTGGATCTGTAACAAGTCCCTTGGCCCTAGAGCCTAGCTATACTTTAAACTCTAATTTCTACACTAGATACATTCCTGGACCCTTAAGCTTCTGTTCCTTTTTCAAGACCCTTGTTCTGTTTTGCTTAAAATGTTTGTTCTTTTCTTAGACTAAGGGAAGGGAGGGAATGAAAAACAAAGGAGGAGCAGTCAAGAAACAATAGTGCAGTGATAAAGCAGTGTCCTGGTTCCCCCTCAAAGAATATACATAACAATACCTTTGAGTTCTTCTGCAGGAACTAAGGCCCCCATCCAGACTGAAGGATGGTAACTTCGAGCTAAGCACAAGATTCCTGGAACACCACCCCCTTTTACCTCACCACCAACAAATCAGGAAAAGACCTGCACACAGTGGAAGATAACAAACTCTGACCCCCCTCCTCAAATGATTAACTTCTCTTTCTCCCTTTAAAAACTTTCATGGTCCAGCAGAATCTTCAGAGTTGGTTCTTGGACATGAGTCCACCTTCTCCCTGGGTTGCTGGCCTCCTGAATAAGGCAACTTTTCCTTTCCACCAAGTATTGGCTTTCGAGTGGCAAGCAGTCAAACCTGAGTTCAGTAACAGATCCACTTCATCCTTAAACAAAACAAAACAAAGCTAATAATTAGTTTAGTGGAAAAATCTACATTTAAATTTATCATAAATCATTTTTTACTCCAATGTGTTTTGTAAACTTCTTTCTCAGTTTTTTTAATTTTTATTTTTAATAGACTATATCTTAAACCAATTTTAGGTTCACGGCAAAACTGAGCAGAAAGGACAGAGATTTCCTATATGCTCCCTGACCCTATACACACACAGCCTCCCCCACCATCTATATCTCTCATCAGACTGGTAAATTTGTTGCAATCAATGAACCTACATTGATACATCATAATCACCCAAAGTCCATAGTTTACATCAGGGTTCATTCTTGGTGGTGTACATTCTATGGGTTTGAACAAATGTATAATGACATGTATTCACTGTTACAGGATCACACAGAATTTTTTCTCTCTCTACATAAAAATCCTCTGTGCTGTACCTGTTTATCCCTTCTTCCCTCCTAACCCTTGGAAACCACTGATCTTTTTCTTGCATTCACAGTTTTGCCTCACCTTATCCTTTTTAATTACTGCATAATATTCCATCACAAGGTATAATATAATTTATTTCACAAAGAGTATAACAATATTTTTGATGTGAAAGGCAAGATATCAGTAAATAAATCTGAGGTTGTTTTCTCATTGGGATTCAGACTGGGATTTAGGGCAAAATAGAAATGTGCATTCAAATCAGGATTGGGGAGGAAAGATCCAGGTGGGATTGATGTGTGATTGGAACATGATTCTCAGAAAAATGTAATTAGATGATATAAATTATACCAACATTATCTAAGACTTGAATCCCTGGACACCATCTTGTTGCTAGATTTTTGCTGCCTAAAACACTTCATTTTTGTAAACCCTTAGGATGAAGTAAAAACTTCATTCTTGCTGAGATTTAATAGAGTTAGAATAATTTCATGTTTTCTTTTTTTTTTAAGTTGATCTTTTTTCTTTCTTTATTTTTTGGCTGTGTTGGGTCTTAGTTGTGGCTCGCAGGATCTTCATTGAGGCATGTGGGATCCTTTTGTTGTGGTGTGCAGGCTCTTCTTTGCAGTGCGCAGGTGTCTCTCTAGTTGTACTATGTGGGTTTTCTCTCTCTAGTTGTGGCATGTGGGCTCCAGGGCACGTGGGGTCTATAGTTTGCGGCACGTGGGCTCTCTCATTGAGGCACACGAGTTCAGTAGTTGTGACGCATGGGCTTAGTTGCCCCACGGCATGTGGGATCTTTGTTCCCCAACCAGGGATCGAACCCATGCCCCCTGCACTGGAAAGCAGATTCTTTACCACTGGACCACCAGGGAAGTCCCTAATTTCATGTTTTCTTGATTAGCAGAAAGAAGTTGCTACAGATTCACTATGCGTGAGGGAAGAGTTCATAGAATCCAGTTAATTCAAACTAGTCTGAGTGGTTATCACTAATATTCTTAAATTTGTTCCTGCTGTCACCCTGAAATTTAGGATATATACACAGAAAACACTTGCTCATGACTTCACAAAAGGAAGGCTTTGACACAGTGATTTAAATGAATGCATCTGTTTTTATTTCTTCAGGTTTAGAAAAAAAAAATGAAACCATGAGCTTATCGAGTACATACATATTATTCAATACTTATCCAATGTTTCATCAGACTCTTTTGAGCCTCTTTGACAAGTGTGATGCTTTCATGGTTTGAGCTCCATTGCCACATAAGGCTAATATCATCTCATCTTACTTTCTTCACTTTGAGAGAGGCTGAGACACAAGTGGGAGAGATACAGTCATCTTGAGAGTGAGGACTTGCATGATTTAATGATAATCATGAAAGAGATGGCCACTCATCAGGACCTCTCTACCAGCACTCAACCAGCTGCATCCCTGTTTCTTGTGGTTCTCAGTTCCATCACACTAAGGTTCCTTTTTTTAAATAACAACTAAGTTGTGATGTTCCGTTTGCTCTCCTGAAATGAAACCACATCCTATCATGTTGTAAAGAATTATCTTGCCTAAACAAGGTCTGATCTTTGCCTTCAGCTCCTGGGAGGTAATCTATAAGCCCTTGGAAAGTCCTGCCAGATAAAAGTGTCTTTATTTACCTGGGGACTTGGAGCCATACCAGATATTAACAAAATGATTTATGGTGGGAGAGCCATGCAGGCAGTCAACCATGACTATATGACCAAGTCTTAAAAAACCTCTGAACTCCAAAGCTCAGGTGAGCTTTCCAGGTTGGCAATACTACATGTGTCTAGTCAGACACCATTGAAGAGGGGAGTTAGGTCTCCCTATGATTGCACCGGGAGAGGACAACTGGGAGTTGCAAGGGTAGAACTCTCTTGGACCCTGCCCCACATGTCTCTTTCATTAGCTAATATCAATCTGTATGTTACATAATAAACTGTAACAATGAGTATAATAGCTTTCAGTGAATTCTGTGTGTCCTGCTAGTGAATTATTGAGCCTGAGGGTGGTCTTGGGACTCTCAAACTCTCACCCACATAAATGCTAATATAATGCCATAATGGTATTTCACTGAACTGTATAAATTTGCTAAAATCTAACAGTGTTTAACCAATAAAATACCAATTCATGTGATCTATCTGAGATTAGATGTAAGAGAGATATAAATGAAAATGAAGTTATAATTATATTGTATACATTCAATAAGAAAATGTTCAGATACAGCTATCCTGGAGGACATAATAAAGTAGACAAATGCTTCCACTTATTTATAATGAATAAATTTGGATTTAAGAGAAGAAAGACACTCAAAGGCCATTCTAACAAGAGGCATGGGATGATGAAAATGCAAAGGGAAAGACAGATTAAAATAAAGCCTAATGTTAGAAGAAATTGTTGCAGGGTGGATTTATATAATAAAAGAAAGAGATAAATACTTTTAATTGAAACGGGAATAATCCAGGGCAAATTACAGACTGACGAAATGGGGAAAAATATGACGAGGCATGAAATTCATACACATGAGCTTAGCCTTATTTACAGATGTAGACTCAAAATAAGACACTGTGTTATCATAGCTTTTCCCAGGCAATCTCTCTCTAACTTTCCCCATGTTGGACCACATGTTAGGGGCCATATCCCTTAACCAGTGTCAGGAAGTAAAAGAAGAAATAATTGGCCAACAGGACATAAAGAAATAATGTGATGGACCCGGGAGGCAACCCTTAAATTGCCCCAGTGCGCACTTTTCACAGTATGGGTTTCCTATCATCATGCTACAGAATAGTGTGTGTATGATATAAATGATGCAAAATATCTTTAAAGCAAGCTGCATTGATGAAATCTGCTGAGGTCCCTGTGCTTTCAGTAACTTGACATTTGGTTCTCCAACTGTTAAAAGGAGTCTCAAATCTCCTTCCCTTAGACATTGCAATTAGTTCCACTGTTTTTTTTAGTAACCACCCTACTGCACTGAAACCATCTTTAGCTAAATACAGAGTTGGAAATTGGGCTAAATAAGTAATTTAGTTTCTTTCCAAATGAGTGGGTGGGAAAATCTTAAATACAAAATCTTTTCTAACTGTATCAATTAAAAGATATTTTGGTCTCAAAGGCATTATTTTTAATTTATTTAACTTCTTGCAAATGTTTAACATATTCTTTGGCCATGTTAAGTGGATTAATAACTCAGTCTGGTATATAAAGTTGATAAAGATCTTTAAATCAATTCTTCATACATTTTAAATAGTATCTAATTATGAGCAAATGTTTCCAAATTAGAACCATTAATTGTATCTGTATGACATTCTCAGTGAGTGAGATAAATACCATGATAATCTCCTTCACTTTAATAAAATTGATCTCATATTCTTACAGTTTAGGAAGAAACCATTTAATGTTTTTAAATAAATGTAAAACAGAGGTTGCATATTTCCTCAATATTACAGCTTCAGTGTATACATTTTCAATAATTAAACTTAAAAGTTATTCAATAACATCAAAAAGTGAACAGGATCTTGAAAACAACAACAACCACCACCTCCTTTGGAGAGCTACTTCCTTTGTTGTACATAGGAGACATCCAAACATGTCTTCAGTGTTGCTACACGGTTCATGAAATAATCTAACATTCACAGGAGCACTTTTCATGTCATTAGGAGCAATGATGACATTAGCTGTTCAGTGACCTTTCAATGCACTCCTTGGCACTGAAGCATTGTTGAGCAGAGAGCAAATAAGTGCTAAGACTTGGTGCAGCTTTTAGAAGTCCTCCCGTGGTCCCTACCTGATTCACCGTGGCTGCTGTTCTATCTGCAGTGGAAGCAATGGCACTGAGAAATGGACTATTTGTGTACATTTTAAGAGTTACAGGTATTGAAAATTTCTTTATATCCATTGTCAGCAGTTTTGAAAATAACATTTCTTCCAAAACTTGTGCTTCCTTACAAACTTAACTTATGCAACAGCAAAGCTTCATTATCACTCGATTCACTTATAATGAACACTTATAATGAACATTTACTTCACTAAAGCACAGTGTATAGTTGTATTTTACATCTTTCCCCACCTCACCATTCTTCTCAAACATGATAATTACTTGGTGGAAAATTACTTTTTATGGATTTCTTTCCAAATTTGTATATGGATATTATACTGATAATAAAATATTAAGAAAATAATAGTAAAATAATTTTTGTCTAATATTGTGTAGTTTGCCATATTTTAAATTAATTTGTTGCTTTATCTAAGGAGCCATAAAATCTTTTTTCTTTCTGATCAAAAAATGCAGTATTTCAGTTTCATTATTACATTTTTCAAATTAATTTTTTACATCTTGAAAGTGTGATTATCTCTGACAACTCTATTAGTGTATTTTTTGGGAATATGTTTTATCTAATTTTGGTTTTACTCTGTTTTGCTAGAGTGAATATTAGGATAAAATCAATATTAAATATCTTACTGAACATTATTTGGCACTTCAACATTTTTCAAATAAGGGCTAAAGTTGCCTCTCTCTCTCTCTCTTTCTCTCTCTCTCTCTCTCTCTCTCTATATATATATACATATATATAATATATATATATAAATCACTGTAAATTTGATAACTACAAATGCAGACTGATAAAGTGTGTTTTACTGATAACTTAACCAGGATAAAATTCTTGATGGCAGCATGTTTCCAAAGTAATGAACAATTCTTAGTAAAGTACCAAATAAAACAATGTGTAATCTTCCCTTGATTTATATGGTAGATCCATTTCTAGAAAGTTCAATGCTATCACAATTGTGCCAAAACATTACATTTATTATACATAAAATGGTGTAGGGTCTAGACTCAGGTTTTCCAGCTTCATCATTTTCACTGGAACATTCAAGAGTAATTTGAGACACAGCATGGGTTTCTGAGGTACAGAAATGTATATTCTAGATTTCGAAGATTTCTAGATGTTGTGCTCTATCTAGAATCTCAATCCTCATTCTCTAAATGACCAGTAAATTTCCAAATTTTGCATAAGAGGTGATATCGCCTCAGATGGTAACACTTACTATCACGCAATCCTCTTAGCAACACCAGAGGTAATTAGTGCCCCAAATTACAGAAAAGGAAACTGAGGTTCAGAATGGAAATTATGGCCTGTAACAGTTTCACAGCTAATATATGGGAGAGCTTGGATTAAAGTTCAGGCTTGTCCACTTCAGAGCCAAGTCTTTTACACTAGGTCACACTGGAGTCAATCGCTTTTGGCTGAATGATTAGACAAACAGGTGAATAAAAAAATAATTAATGAATAAATGACTCAAAATTTGCCCTTACAGATCTTTTGCCACCCAAACTCCCCTTACAGCGAAGGACTGAGGTCCACACCAACTACCTTTTTACTCTGTGATTTATGGAAAATATATCCGTACTCCAAGGTGATTTCACATTTTTTAAATCTAGCATGTTCTCTCTTGGATGAACTCAACACTACTAGAGGCAAAATCACTGCTATTTTAATTACACGAGTCTTGATTGCTTCCTTGTATTTTGTGAAACAATGATGAGTCACATTGATATTGGAGAATCATGATTTTTTTGGCCATGATGTTTGGAAAATTAAGCAGTTTGAACTATATTTTGCAAATGTGTTCTTTTAATATTCAGAAACTGCATCATTTCCCATAAAGTCAGTTTCTACTCAACTCTTCAATATCAAAATGATAAAGTTAAAATATAAATTAAATGAGTTTGATGGACAGATTGGGCAACTCATCACAAAACACTGAATTAATTCTGTAAAGTGATAAAACTGACAATGAGATTTCACATGAAATATGATGGGATGATATATCACAGCATTTGAAATGAAAATTTTCAGAGGAAGATTTTAAAAGCAGTTTCTAATTGACAATGTGTGAAAATTTAATCAAATATTGTTACTAAATACTATTACTGCCCTCTTTAAAAGAAGGCATCAAGCACTCTAATATTTTGCATGTCTGTTTTATTTAATCCTTATGATGCATATATTATTTTTCCAATTTTACAAAGGATGAAAGTGAGGCTGAGAAAGATGAAATAAATTGCAGGATCCAGGTTCACAAAGCTAGGCATGATCATCAAATGTAGGCATATCTTGCTGCAAAGGCTAAATCTCAAACTTACACTGTATAATTTATTTATGGACTATGCATAGTGTGCCACCCATTGTGTGTGCTAAGGGCTAGCTAAGGAGGTTATTAAGATTATGATGTATTTATGTAACCAAAATGTCCCTGCATTAATCAAGCTGTCACTATAAAACAAAGCTATACCTTTCTTGGTATGGGCTTGCTCCTCCTTCTAACCTAATGATTTCTTACAGTGGGACTCTGACTGCAGCCTAGGGAATCTAGAGTCAGAGACGGTCTAGAGAGTGTTGACTCGTGAGCCTTGGGGAGGTTGTTACCTCTGGGAAGTCGTCAGGACAAAAGGAACCTGAATGTTTCCTCTGGACCAGATGTTCTGTACAGGCAGAAGAGAGCCAGCTGGGGTCCTCTTAGGGTCTGCTCATGAGAGCCAGCTAGGAGGGAAGGCAGGTCCCAACAGAGAGAGACTACAGATGGCTGGGGACTGGGGAGGGGGAAGGAGGTACATGGTGAGCCACGGGAGTTGGCAGCTCTCAAACAAAGGAGCTGCAGGTGACAGATCAGTTGAGACTGAGCACCAGCGCACTGTCAAAGAGAAACTGACCCCAATCCAGGCCACATGAACTGAAGAATCTCCAAGCCAAATACTGCCCAAATTCCTGGCCCACAAAATCATGAACTATAATAAAACTGTGGTTATTTTAAGCCCTTATGTCCTGGGATGCTTTGTTATGCAGCAAACAGGCCCCTTAGGAAAAATCAAAGACACTCATTAGAGATGAAGTTAGTTTAAAACATCCTCAAACACAGAGAGTTCGAACCCAGATCAAGACAGGACCAATCAAGCAACAATTTCCCCGTACCCTTTAGTCTTCCCCATCTTCAAGGAGAGGGAGGATTAGCACAGAGAGAAGGAACCCAGCCTCTTTCCCAGAATGTGGACTGTCTAGTCAGCAGTAGGTATTGATGTTTTAGTTACATGTTACTGACAACTTTAATGATTGATCAGAGGATTTCGTGGTACCCAAGAAAGAGCAAATTTATGGGCTTGCTCAAGCTTTCAAAGACAAAAACTAGTTCCAGAAAATAAATGTTAAAAGACAAGATATTTTATAATTGCATACCATATGTTATACTATTTTAATATACCAAAGGATCAGAGAAAATTCTTTCAATTCCTTTAGTTATAACTTATAATATTCAAATATGTTTCATCTAAATACTGCGACTGCTTGAGAGACTCCAGGGGGAATGGCCCAGCTGAATTCACTGAAAGAAAAGCTGAACAAACTGCAGAGATATCAGAAATTATATCAATCAGTCATTGAATTGACTTCATGTGGCAAAAACCTATCTCTGAACTTGTATTACATGGAGGAATAAACCCAAATGTGTTTCAGTCTATGTGAATACATTTTCTGGAATTTGTAACCAAATGCATTTATAAATGACACATTTATTTATTCATCCCTTTATTCATTTATCAAGTAGCTATCAAGTAGCCCCTTTAAGGTGGTCATTCCAATACTGGGAGGAAAGAGTAAGCAAGACAAAGTGCCTGCTGAAACATTATAGTGGAGAAGCAGAGAGAAACAAGAAAACACATGAAGAAGCACAATCATTTCAGACAATAACATTACTATGGAGAAAAAAAAGCAAGCAAAAGGAGGGAAGAGAAAGAAAGAAAGAAAGAAAGAAAGAAAGAAAGAAAGAAAGGAAGGAAGGAAGGAAGGAAGGAAGGAAGAAAGAAAGAAAGAAAGAAAGAAAGAGAAAGAAAGAAAGAAAGAAAGAAAGAAAGAAAGAAAGAAAGAAAAAAGAAAGAAAGGAAGAGAAAGAAATAAAAAGGAAAGAAAGAAAGAGAAAGGAAGAAAGGAAGGGAGGAAGGAAGGAAGGGAGGAAGCAGCTGGGATAATTTTAATTGCAATGGTCAGGAAATGACTTCTTTAGGGGATCAACTTGACCACACATCTGAAGGATCAAGGTGTGGGACATGAGAAGGTCCTAGTCAGAGAAGACAAAAGGAGAGGAAACATCGATGCAGAGTTCTGAGACAGAAAGCAGCATAGAGGAGCAGCAGGAAGGAAGGGGCTGCTGTCGGTGGGAGCAGCGAGGAACATTCAGAGCAGAAGATGCTGGAGTCTCTCCATCTATTTGTATCATCTTTAATTACTTTCATCAGTGTCTTATAATTTTCTGCATACAGGTCTTTTGTCTCCTTAGGTAGGTTTATTCCTGATATTTTATTCTTTTTGTTGCAATGGTAAATGGGAGTGTTTTCTTAATTTCACTTTCAGATTTTTCATCACTAGTGTATAGGAATGCAAGAGATTTCTGTGCATTAATTTTGTATCCTGCTACTTTACCAAATTCATTGATTAGCTCTAGGAGTTTTCTGGTAGCATCTTTAGGATTCTCTATGTATAGTATCATGTCATCTGCAAACAGTGACAGCTTTACTTCTTCTTTTCCGATTTGGATTCCTTTTATTTCTTTTTCTTCTCTGATTGCTGTGGCTAAAACTTGCAAAACTATGTTGAATAATAGTGGTGAGAGTGGGCAACCTTGTCTTGTTCCTGATCTTAGTGGAAATGGTTTCCATTTTTCACCATTGAGGACGATGTTGCCTGTGGGTTTGTCATATATGGCCTTTATTATGTTCAGGTAAGTTCCCTCTATCCCTACTTTCTGGAGGGTTTTTTATCAAAAATGGGTGTTGAATTTTGTCGAAAGCTTTTTCTGCATCTATTGAGATGATCATGTGGTTTTTCTTCTTCAATTTGTTAATATAGTGTATCACATTGATTGATTTGCGTATATTGAAGAATCTTTGCATTCCTGGGATAAACTCCACTTGAACATAGTGTATGATCCTTTTAATGTGCTGTTGGATTCTGTTTGCTAGTATTTTGTTGAGGATTTTTGCATCTATGTTCATCAGTGATATTGGCCTGTAGTTTTCTTTCTTTGTGAATATCTTTGTCTAGTTTTGGTACCAGGGTGATGTTGGCCTCGTAGAATGAGTTTGGGAGTGTTCCTCCCTCTGCTATATTTTGGAGGAGTTTGAGAAGGATAGGTGTTAGCTCTTCTCTAAATGTTTGATAGAATTCACCTATGAAGCCACCTGGTCCTGGACTTTTGTTTGTTGGAAGATTTTTAATCACAGTTTCAATTTCAGTGCTTGTGATTGGTCTGTTCATATTTTCTATTTCTTCCGGGTTCAATCTCGGAAGGTTGTGCATTTCTAACAATTTGTATATTTCTTCCAGGTTGTCCATTTTATTGGCATATAGATATACCATGTTCTTGGATTGGAAGAATCAGCATTGTGAAAATGACTATACTACCCAAAGCAATCTACAGTTTCAATGCAATCCTTATCAAACTACCAATGGCATTTTTCACAGAACTAGAACAAAAAATTTCACAATTTGTATGGAAACACAAAAGACCCTGAATACCCAAAGCAATCTTGAGAAAGAAAAACGGAGCTGGAGGAATCAGGCTCCCTGACTTCAAACTATAGTACAAAGCTACAGTAATCAAGACAGTATGGTACTGGCAAAAAAACAGAAATATAGATCAATGGAACAGGATAGAAAGCTCAGAGATAAACCCACGCACATATGGCCACCTTATCTTTGATAAAAGAGGCAAGAATATACAGTGGAGAAAAGACAGCATCTTCAAAAAGTGGTGCTGGAAAAACTGGACAGCTACATGTAAAAGAATGAAATTAGAACACTAGTTAACACCATACACAAAAATAAACTCAAAATGGATTAAAGACCTAAATGTAAGGCCAGACACTATCAAACTCTTAGAGGAAAATATAGGCAGAACACTCTATAACATAAATTACAGCAAGATCCTTTTTGACCCACCTCCTAGAGATATGGAAATAAAAACAAAAATTAGCAAATGGGACCTAATGAAACTTAAAAGCTCCCGCACAGCAAGGGAAACCATAAACAACACGAAAAGACAACCCTCAGAATGGGAGAAAATGTTTGCAAATGAAGCAACTGACAATGGATTAATCTCCAAAATTTACAAGCAACTCATGCAGCTCAGTATCAAAAAAACAAACAACCAAATCCAAAAATGGGCAGAAGACCTAAATAGACATTTCTCCAAAGAAGATTGCCAACAAACACATGTAAGAATTTGGAACATCATTAATCATTAGAGAAATGCAAATTGAAACTACAATGAGATATCATCCCACATCAGTCAGAATGGCCATCATCAAAAAATCTACAAACAATAAATGCTGCAGAGGGTGTGGAGAAAAGGGAACTCTCTTGCACTGTTGGTGGGAATGTAAATTGATACAGCCACTATGGAGAACAGTATGGAGGTTCCTTAAAAAACTAAAAATAGAACTACCATATGACCCAGCAATCCCACTACTGGGCATATACTCTGAGAAAGCTATAATTCGAAAAGAGTCATGTACCACAATGTTCATTGCAGCTCTATTTGCAATAGCCAGGGTATGGAAGCAACCTAAGTGTCCATCAACAGATGAATGGATAAAGAAGATGTGGCACATGTATACAATGGAATATTACTCAGCCATAAAAAGAAATGAAATTGAGTTATTTGTAGTGAGGTGGGTGGACCTAGAGTCTGTCATACAGAGTGAAGTAAGTCAGAAAGAGAAAAACAAATACCGTATGCTAACACATATATGGAATCTAAAAATTAAAAAAAAAAATGATCATAAAGAACCTAGGGCAAGATGGGAATAAAGATGCATACCTACTAGAGAATGGACTTGAGGACACGGGGAGAGGGAAGGGTAAGCTGGAAAAAGTGAGAGAGTGTCATGGACATATATACACTACCAAATGTAAAATAGATAGCTATTGTGAAGCAGCCGCAAAGCACAAGTAGATCAGCTCGGTGCTTTGTGACCACCTAGAGAGGTGGGATAGGGAGGGTGGGAGGGAGGGAGACACAAGAGGGAAGAGATATGGAGATATGTGTATATGTATAACTGATTCACTTTGTTATAAAGCAGAAACTAACACTATTTTAAAGCAACTATACTACAATAAAGACGTTAAAAAAAAAAAAGAAGGAATGGATGGGGAGGATATGGCCATCATAAAGAAAGTTTAAGAGAAGGAAGAAGACAGGGATTCTAAGTTAAATGGGCAGCAGAGTTGAGAAAAAACTTTCTTTAAACTAAAGGGAAGCTTTCTACAAGTTAAAGAGAAGTTCTGCATATTTTTAGGTGCAGAGGAAAAGTAGCCAAATGCCAGTAGAGGTAGAAAAAAGTGATATGAAACCTCTCCACTTCTGTTTGGATGAAATCCTGAGAGATACATGCAAGGGGATAAAACACACTGAAGGTATGAGATTTTCATGTCGAAGGTACAAGAGAGAACTCACTTTGTCACCGTCATGTTTTTGTTGTTGTTGTTTATTTGCTTTCAAATAAAGTTCAGTGGTTACAAAAAAAAAGAAGATGCTGGAGTCCCAGTAAGGCAGGAGTTTGGAGCTTCTCTCATGCATGATGGGAAGGTCTTATTTTTCTCTACCATCTGCCCACAAGCTCTGGGAAATCTTTATTTCCAGAATCGGGCACAGCACCTTGTACATATGAGAAACTCCATAAATAGTTTTCGAACTAAAGATGTAATGTCTGCTTACAGAGAGAGAAACAGAGATAACGGTCAATAGTCAATGATCCATTCATGCTCAGTAGAAAAAGTATTGTTTCATTCAGCATGTTGGAAAAGCAGAGAGAAATTTTCTCGTTTGCTTGTAAGAAATTATGTGGATGGATGCCTTGGTAGCCTCTAAGTACATCATCCGATAGCCTCTCCTGGAGGTCACAGAAGAAAAGACTCACAGACCAAATTATATGGTTATTCAATCAATGTGAAATGTAGTGAAACATGAGAGGAGAGAAACGGGGCAGGTTAACACTGAGGACTGGGTACAAGTAGGGTGTGTGTGGGGGTACCTTTTATGCATACTGGATTATATAATAACCACATGTTCCCTCTCTTCCTCTCTATCTGTCTCCAGCACCAGCCTTCCTGGCCCCACAGTGTGGTTACAAGGACCAGAGTTAAGGTTTGAGCCAGGGAGCCCAACAGGTGAAAGACACCTGGAGCCAACACACACTTGCTCCATTGGTGAGATGCAGGGACAAGAATGCCTGGCCATGGCTGCAGCTGCATTTCATCCAGGGAGCAGCTCTGGATTTTATTTGCCTTCCTTGACAAGGACACCAGGAGACAGAATATGTGTCACCAATGTGTGGTGGTTTAAAGCCTCATAAATATTCAGTGCCACATGGACTTCGTATATTTAGCGCATAATGAATATATTCTGTTTCCATGGTCTTGCCACCCCTTTCCATCTACATTCACACTCATATATGCTACACTCTTGCTGCATCT
Source organism: Balaenoptera ricei (assembly GCF_028023285.1). Lineage (NCBI taxonomy): Eukaryota > Metazoa > Chordata > Mammalia > Artiodactyla > Balaenopteridae > Balaenoptera > Balaenoptera ricei. The sequence goes on from NC_082644.1 coordinate 20,946,701, forward strand.
ACATGCACATTCATATATGCTACACTCTTGCTGATGAGCCTCATAGATTCTAACTCACCCATCTAGACTTGGACATGTAAAGTCCATCCCTCTCACTGGTCACTTGTCTTCGACTGTAGAAGTGGATATTTGCAAACAATATGACAACTGTTCTTTTCAGAGTTTGTTTGAAAATTGAACATGTTCAGGCATTACATCCTTTGTGAATAGGCCTTATATGTAAATATATTTTATTAAAGAAAGAAAACTCATCTACAAATATTTTCAAGAAATAACCTTGTAACTTGCTTGGAAGCAGAGGCCCAGACTCATTATTTACATTATGAAACATCATTATCAAATGTTGACACCTAAAGGAAGGTGTCTGGAGCCATCCAGGAAAGAGCTCATGAGAAACAGCTAGAAACCATCACAGGGTCCCTGTGTCTGGAGTCATACCATCCTGGATTTCAATCTTGGCTCTTCTACTGAAACTGAGTCCTCCTAAAACTGAGTTCCCCTGCCAAGTTTATAATTAACCTCTCTATCCAAAACTTTATTCTCTTCCTTGTTCTGCCCCCTGTTGCCCTCAGGATTGAGGAATATCAAAGAAAAGGGGGGATTGAAAGCAAGCAGGACCCAGTCAGGGCCTTCCCAGGTACAAAAGTCCCTCTGTGTCCCCTGTTTCTTATTTATAGAAAGCTTTAGTCTCCTAGGCTTTCCTTGAGTTCCAAACAGCAGACACAAGAAATTAACAATTAGAGAACTGAGGGAATGCAGAAACAAAGGAAAAACAGTCAAGCAAGAAAAGTAATTATAACTTGAACAGTAGTTCAGTGATAAAACAGAGTCCTAGTTCCTCCTCAAGGCATATACATAACAATCTGACCCATATATTTTAGTTGAAACTAAACCCATATCGTCTGTAGAAACTAAGACCCCCACACAAGTGGAGGATGGTGATTACATGCTGACCACAAGCACATAGACTCCAGACTGGTTGGAGCAAGAAGGTTGATGATTAAGATTCCAAAACGTCACCCTGTTACCTCACTACCAACCAATCAGAAGAAATTCTATGAGCTGATCATGCACCCTGCAACACTCACCCTTAATGTTGCCTTTAAAAAACCTTCCTGAAAGCCATCAGGCAGTTTGGGTCTTTTGAGCACAAGTTGCCAGTTCTCTTTGCTTGGTTCCCTGCAATAAATCCTGTAATTTCCTTCACCACAACCTGGTGTCAGTAGATTTGCTTTGTTCCTTGTCAGGCAAGTGGACCCGAGTTTGGTTCAGCAACAATACCTATCAGCTATATTCTTCATCAACTAAGAATGTTAACTGAAGGATCAAATGAGTGTTAGACCCAGCTTAGTATCGGAGACATACCACTGAACAAGATCCAGTCACTGGCTCAGAGTGAGCAAAAAAATGAACTTGCCTCTGTGGCCCATTGTGCAATGAGAATCATAGCACCACCATCTGCTTGGGCTCAGCACTGAATAAAATGATTGGTGTGAAGAACCGAGGCCCACTATAGACGCCTAATAAGCCATGGCTCTTGGGTTGTATTTTGCTTGAAGAAGAAAAAAACAATATGGTAATTCAATAATTTCCAGATTTAACAACTTTCTCTGAAGAATATCCTCTCTTCTCTTCTCCCTCCAGCCCCATTTTTCACTTTGGTCATTTAAAATTTATTTGTACATCTGTTAATAAAGTCTTTGGTAAATATCTATATGGAAATCTCTGCGGACAGGGAATTACCTTGACAATATGAGCAGCCACAGAAGAGCAGCTCAAGTCAGAAGCTTCTCCATGTATCAATTCCAAAACTTTGAATTATCCCTGATAGTATCTTTAAGGGGAAAAACAATAGCCTTTCATGAGAGCAGCTGGAAAACTGGCTATTGATTGTAAATCAATTTATAGACGCAAAGCCTAAGGGGATAATTTATGGAAAAGAAGGGGTAAATTTGTGCTTAAGTGTATATGAAACACAGTTTTAGGAGGACTCAGTTTCAGTAGAAGAGCCAAGATTGAAATCCAGGACAGTATGACTCCAGACACAGGGACCTTGTGATGGTTTCTAGCTGTTTCTCATGAGCTCTTTCCTGGATGACTCCAGACACCTTCCTTTAGGCCTATATGTATATGAGTAACATTACATGTATAACATTATGGATTATATTAGATATGTGTGCACTGTATATGAGACCATAATCTAGCTGGTCACACAAGATTTCGTTAGATGCATTGTAAAAACTACCAACCAAAGGATTGTGGAAGCCAATGAACCTTCTCTAACCTAGGGCATGAAGAGTACTCCTTCCAACTTTGACCTGCACCAGTGATTATAAATGACCTTGCTATGAATGTTTTTAGGTGCACCATGTGTATTACAATTCATCTCAGTCCCTCCCCCCCATCACCTTTGCCTTACACCTGGTCACTTTACAACTGTTGATTCACTACTGACCTTTCCAGACATTTGGGCTGGTGAATTTTTTGTCTTCTATAGCATGGTTTCCAGAACCATGTTCACCCTTCCAAAGAGTCCTCCAATTTTATTAATTTCCTCCTAAAATATATCATGTAAGCATTTTGTGTTCATTTTTTGACAATCTAAGAACAAGGTTCAAATAAGATAATCAAACAATGTGTGAGTAATAAATCTATTTAACATTCTCTCCAAAATCACATGGGCTTCTAACAGATGTGTGATGGGTGGTGACCTCCAACTGTGTCTTCTGCTGAGAGAGGCCATCCTCATGACACTCTGAAAGCCAAATTTGGGGACTTTTACTATAAAATGACAGCATGAAGTGAGAAATCAAAACCTACATCTCAGGAAACCTAAAATATTGAATGCTGGATGAGAAAGAATAAAACCCAATTCCAACAACCACAGTGTAACAAAGGAAATGGCTGCTGTCCCAACACTGAGAGAGGTAGAAACTTCCAGGAATCCCTCAGGTTGGCATAATATCTTACCACAGTCTCCAACCTGCATCTGAAGGAAACACTAGAGAAGAAAGGTTAGATGCATAATTATGTCTGGGGGATGGGGGGAGGAGTCATGAATAATCCAAGATGAGAAAGGCCAAGTAAGTGTGGTTTAGGCAGGGCTGAGAAATCACTAGAAAAAGTCCCCCCAGGGAAAAGTTCCCCCAATCATTGCCATTTTCCCCCCCAGCAGAGGGGTACAAACAGAAAGGTCTCAAAAGCAGAGGTAACTAACTCCAAAAATCAAGTAGCAATTAGTCAAAGAGAAAATATATAGGAAAACCAACTAAGTCAGTGGGAAATGGGAGAAGAGAACTAGAAGAGGACCAAGTAAAACCCCTCCACTCCTTGTGGGCTTCCCTCAGGGGCCCCAAACCTGCTTCCATATGTCTTTCCAGCCTTCTGCTCCAAGTGGATCTGAGAGCACGCTGCAGAAGTAGGGGTACTGAGTAGAAACACAACCCAGCAGCCTCTCTGTCCCCAAAGACAGCCAGCACCAAGGAGAAAGAGCTATCAGAAGCTGGAGAACTCCAGACCACAAGAAGGGCACTGAAGGGAATGCCCCCTGACAGGCTGAAGGAAGCTGGATGCACAATACTCCAGGAAGCTGGAGGAAAGTAAACACAGCCCAGGCCATGCACACTGTCCCCTCCTGATACAGAAAACCCAGAGAGCTCAGTACCACCTCATGAAACCCTAGAGCTCCATGAGAAACGGAACAAGGTCTCAGAGGGGAGAGGGAAGGTATCAAAGAAAATCTGCCTGCACTTCATCAGGACAGAAGGATGATCAAGACAGACTACACACTTCAAGCACAAGCAATATGGAAAAAATAATTTGGTATTTACACAAATATAGTACAACATAAATAAATAAATGGTGCATTCACTATGGAGAACAGTATGGAGGTTCCTTAAGAAAACCAAAAATAGAGTTACCATATGATCCTGCAACCCCACTACTGGACATAAATCCAGAAAAGACAAAAACTCTAATTCAAAATGTTACATGCACCACAATGTTCATAGCAGCACTACTTACAATAGCCAGGACATGGAAGAAAACTAAGTGGCCATCAACAGATGAATGGGTAAAGAAGATGTGGTACATATACACAATGGAATATTACTTAGCCATAAAAAAGGAGGAAATAATGCCATTTGCAGCAACATGGATGGACCTAGAGATTATCATACTAAGTGAAGTAAGCCAGGCAGAGAAAGACTAATATCATATGATATCACTTATATGTGGAATCTAAAAAAAAATGATACAAATGAGCTTATATACAAAACAGAAACAGACACACAGACATAGAAAACAAACTTACCAAAGGGGAGAGGGGTGGGAAGGGATCAGAAACAGACACATAGACAGAGAAAACAAACTTACCAGAGGGGAGAGGGTTGGGAAGGGATAAATTAGGAGTTTGGGATTAACATATACACACTACTATATATAACATAGGTAACGAACAAGGACCTACTGTATAGCACAGGGAACTATACTCAATATTTTGTAATAATTTATAAGGGAAAGAATCTGAAAAAGAATATATATATATATATATATATATATATATATATATATATATCACTTTGCTGTACACCTGAAACTAACACAACATTGTAAATCAATTATAGTTCAATTAAAATTAAATAAATTTAATAAAATACATTAACCAAAAAATAAATAAATGGTTAAATGATTTTCAAAAAGAAAAAAAGGAAGAAAGATGGAAGAAATATAACATGAAATTGCACAAGTAAACATTTTTCCAGACAAAAAGGAGCAGCTTAGATCAAAATTTTGTTTCAAAGCATCCCGAATGCAAATTTGATAAATGGAATAGTAAGGAGTAGAGCAAATTTACTGTAGAGCTAAGTTATTAATGAACAGGAAAAGTTCGGGACCTTCTCTGTGAATGCAGATGGAAAAAGGCAGGGAGATGAATTCAGTTGAAGGCGAAATAACATTGATGGAAAGCAGGCACATCTAATACAAGATCATGGTTGTCCACCCACAGGGACCCCTTCAGAGAAAAGAGGTAGTGCGTTCAGTGATATAATAGAAAAGGATTTTCCTGAACCTGAGAAAGAACAGTCTGCAAACCTAAAGGGAAAACAATGACCCCCAAAACTGGCACAAAATTATCTACAAAGATGCAGAGACTAGTTAAAGTTTTAAATATAGTTACAGAAAGACAACCATTCTTCAGCCATACTGGTAGGACAAAACAAAATACTGACAAGGGCAGCGACAAGACAACAGTCTGAATTGGATCTCCCCCAGAAAACAACAAAAGCATTTTGCATGTTATAGTTGCTGCAGGAAAGAAACTAGAATCCAGGACATCACATGCAGGAAGCTGTGACTTAAGTATCTGTCATGAGGTAGAACAGCTCACATAGGAAATAATTCAGGAATATATTACCATGGCTTTTTTTTTTTTTTTAAAGGCTTGAATGTGGATATCTAAGTAATGAAAGAAGAACCAGTAACAGGAGTGATAGCAAAGAGGAGAACATTTAAATAGAATGAGACAAATTTCTGAAGGCAATTTTCTTCCAGAAGGTACATTTTATGAACCTCAAAAAAGTAAAACTCACTCTAAAATCAACAAGAATCAGAGCAGGAAGAAGACAATGTCAGGACTGCCATTTCTTCATCTGTCACAACACCAAGTAGGTAAGCCAAGAAAAGGAACCTCTGAATTTTACTTGGAGCTGTGAGGGAAACCACCAGAAAGACTAAAAATAAGAAGAAAACCAAGAAAAGTCTGGAGGTGGAAGGAAGAGAGAGGAAGTGGGAGAGTGGTAATTTTCTCTTAGTCATAACAGAGGCAACAGATGCTCTGTAAGAGTTCTAAATTCAGAAACAGAGGGCTAAGTGTGATATCAAGAATTATAAAAAGAACCACTACAAAACCCAAAAACAGAATCTATGACTTCCACATCACTAACAGATGGACCCACACGTACACATATTCATACATAAAACAATCCTAAAATTGCAAAGATAAGCTAAATAGCAAAGATAGAAAAAAAAGAAGCTTAAAATCAGATGAGATATTAAGACCAAATATATGTTACATCAATACTGTAAAATAGGGAAATCTCATCTATAAAAATATAAATAAATTATAAAGTCAGATAGGAGAGACTAACTGTACATGAACCCAATTAAGAAAAAAGAAAGTTAATAAAAATGTACAAGATTAAGAATAATATGGGAGCCTTACCTTTAATAAAGGAGGAAGGAGGCAAGGTAATCAATGGAATCATAAGTGAAATCTTCAGGCAACATGATGCAACAAATTTAAATTCTTTGAGGAAAGAAGTGGTTTTCTAGAAAAATATAAAATATTCAAATTGACCCAAGAGTGAGACCAATTTTTATAGAGGAGAGAGGAAAGAGAACCACCTTTTATGCAAGGATGAGTCCTTTGGATCCATGCCTGAGTTTGGCTCACCTTTTTGGATACTTCCACAAACAAGACATGGGCAAGGAAACAAGGCTTCTGATTTATTTTATAAGGTCAGCATGAATCCAATTCTGAAATATAGTGGTAGTACAGAAAATAATTATGAACGTAGATGTAAAAATTGTAACCAAAATATTGACACTGAGAGTGGAAGAAAACATGGCAATGACATATATTAAATGCCAAGATTAAGTAGCATCCTAAATAATGAAACCACAAAACAGTTGACCATAAGCCCACTGACTCATTAGTTTTCAACATTGTATGAACAGTTCCGATAAACATAACAAAACTTTTATAGCTTTTATAAACATTGGAATATAAGAGGTAAAACTGTTTCTCTTTGCTAATGATGTGAAAGCACCCTAGACAAGCCATGATACTCGAGGTGAAAATTTCGAATTTAGTGAACTGGATGGACATGAATGAAAATAATAAGGTTTTTTTTCTAAATAAGCAACTAGAAAAAGAAATGTGTGTGTGTGTGTGTGTGTGTATGTGTGTCTGTGTATACATATTATATTCACAACAAAATCTTTAAAACGTTTAAGAACACATTTAACAAGAATGTCACAAGGTGTATATATTTAAAAAAAAAACTATATAATGTTACAGAAGACTCAAAATAAGAAATGAACAAGAGGAAAGGGTAAAAATGCTTGTTTTCAAAAACATATCAATTTTACAAAAATTAATACAAAGAGAGGCTAAATTCTAAAGTAGAGCTTCTACTTTCCAATAATTGTAAGCAAGGTCATTTAGAGCAATCATCCCACAGAAACCAATTTTTAAAAGTGGGTAAAATTTTTTTTTAAATTTTCTTAAAAATGTTTAAATTCCCTGTGAACTTAAGGGGGAAACTGAAAGGACATGGAATTCAGAGATGTCAGCACACAAATGCAGGAGACACGCAGGGGCCAAGGCAGACGTGAACATCAAGGTGTGTGTGCAGGCGACCATTGGTGTAAATGCAGACACAGTCATAGACACAGAGGTAGACAGGGATGATGTGTGTGTGTAGCATGGGGTAAATCTAGAAGATAAACAGTACTGCACTGTCATCATGGGTTCTCTGTGTGGGGAGAAGGACCTGATCTGGATGGAAGGGAAAAATTAGGGGAAGAGAAGAACCAGACTACAGATATGGGGGGAGGGGACTAACAAATCACAGTTATTCATGAAGCTTGTTCCTGTGTGTAAAATTATGCATGTATGTTTATATGTAAGTAAAGTGAAGTCAGTTAATGCCACAGAGGAAATAAATCAATACTCAACAGTATGTTATTTCTTACTGGCAATTCTACCAAAGTTTATAAACAAAAGATACAGGAACACATAGTAGATAAATTCCAAGAAAAAAGAAGTAGGGTTTGTGACGCTAAAATCTGACAAGCTTGGACTCAAGGCAGAAGTTGTTAAACAAGGTAAAGAATCATGACAAAAGTTATGCTCCATAATAAAGTCACTCTCGTAACTCTTCAGGGACAAGAAATGCAGGGGAGATTGATTTAAGCACAACAGTAAGAGAGCTGGGGAGACCAAAAATGTCAGACCTTGTGTCAGATAGACACAAACAAGTGAGAAGACAGAGATTCTGAGAAATTAATGAGTGTGTTTCCAGCATCCATGAATCATTGATAAAATCTAACCATATAGACCACAAAGAAAAATGAAAATAAAGTCAAATGAAGGAAATCTAAACTATAAGAATTACATTCTCTGATCTAGTGAGATAACTAGACAGCAACTGCAAAAAAATTAATAAAAAACGTTTAAACATTTTTTAATAGGTAAGTAACACTTGAGTCAAGGAAGAGATCAAAATCTAGAAAACAACTATAAGAAAAAAAAACATATTTAATCTAACAAGATATGCTAAAACTGTGCTCAGAAGAAAATTCTTAAAACATTTAAACAGCTAAGAACTTCCTTATCAGGTGAGGGAGACTAATACAATTCAACCTTAAATATAATTCAAAATGTTTAAATAAATAACAAAAGAAACAGAAAGAATAATAAGAACAAAAGTTTAAAATTCGTAAATTTAAAAAGAGTAAAACATGTCACACACAAGGCAAGACCCAGCTTGAAGGATTCATCTGATAAAGAAACAAACACTTTTTAGATTCAGACTGTTTATTTCTTACATGGGCAGTGAAAGTAAGGGTGGCCCAGGTGCCAGCTCCTTAGCCCTTGCACCAGGTGACATGGAAACAAAGGGGTCAGATGATATTAAATGGATGGCAGGAGTCTCTGTTGCTGAGGAACCAAAGCCATGATTTGCTAGGCAGTTTTACAGCCTGCAGCTGTAATCTGAGGGTGGCAAGGCAGAGAGTCTGACCCTTGTCAGAACCCAGGTGGCAGTAAGAAACTGCTTCATGCCAGCCTCTTGGTAGACCAGGAAACACATGAGAAATGGTCTTATAGGAGCAACTGACAAGGCTCCCATGCTCTTATGTTCTGGCAGGCTCATAAGATGTCCTGTCTAGACTACCACCAACCTGGATTCAAGCCTTGCTTATGTGGCCTTTGTGGGTACACACCTGTAAGGTTATCAAGGTACAAACACAAAGCTTACCTTCAAAAGTCTCTTTGTTGAAGCACACGGGCTTCTTGTGAGTTTGTACTCACAAGGTACAAACACAAAGTACAAACACATATCTAAGGAAAAATACTTTTTTTCCTCCAAAAAACAGTACAATGGATATTTTAATCCAGAACCTGCATCTGGAAAGAATTTTTTTTTTAAAGATAATCACAAGTTTATCTAATTAAGGAGGAAACAAACATCTTCAAGTTAAAAAAATAATAATAATTAAAGAGAAACCTCGGAAGTAAAATTCAAGAATCATAATAATTTAATGTATAACTATGGATGTAAGCACATTTAAAAATCTGGATAAATGGAAAATTTGGGGGGCAAAAATGTTAACATAATTGTCCTAAGAAGAGTCATAAAATTCCAACAGAAAAAAAATAACTTAAAACCTTGAGACCATTGTCAAAGAGCTACCCTATGACCTACCAAAAACAAAAAGAAAAAGAAGGTGTATATGTGTAATTGATCCAGATAATTACACTGAAGTCTTTCAATATTTCAGTTTACAGGTACTTACACTATTCCCATTGTATAATTTTTTTTTAATAATAGGATAACACCAATAACAAAACAAGAAAAATCACAAAAACAAAGAAAATATAAAATGTAACATGAAAGTAAATACAAAATTTAAAAAGCAATGATTTTTTTAATACAATAAATAAATTGCTTTGATTATTTTTGGTCCTTTGTATTTCCACATAAACTTTACAATTGACTTATCAGTTTCCATGTGTGCACATTGCACAGTCACACAAACATTTAGAGTTTTATTAGAATGAACTTAATCTATAGATCAGTTTTGGAGAGAATAGACATCTTTACAACTTTGAGTCTTTCAATCCATTAACTTTGTATTTCCTTACACATGTATATCTCTTTAGTTTCTCTCAAAAATGTTTTAAAATTTTCAGGGTAGAGATCTTGCATATCTTTTGTTAGACTTATTACTGTATGTTTCATGATTTTTGAAATCACCTTGCTGAAAAAATACTTTTTAAAATTTTGCTTTCAATTGTTTGTTGCTGATATGAGACAACATACTTTTTTTATATATGACCTTATATATGGAGACTGATAAGAGTCACTAATTAATTATAATAGTTTAACTTACAGATTCTGTTGCATTTCTACTTAAAAGACAAAACTTACACTATTATTTATCAAGATCTGTTATAAAATCAATTATATTTTATAAAGTTAATTAAAAGAAGTAACAACAGTGTGGTATTATTGCAAGAATTTACAAACTCACCAAAGGGACAAAGAGAGTTCAGAAGCAGACTCACTTTTATGATGCTTCAATGCAGTGGACAAGACTGGCCTTTCCAATAAATGGTCCTGGGCCATCTAAGTACCAATATGGAAAACATTAAATCTTGATCCCTACCTCACACCATAAAGAAAAACAATTACAGATGGATTGCAGATCTCAATATAAAAGGAAAAAAACCCCAACTTTAATGACCTTAGATTAGGTTAAGTTTTCTTAACAAGGACACACAAAAAATAGTAACTATAAAGGAAAAAATTGATCAATTGAAATATATTAAGTTCAAAAATTATGTCCAAAAAACCACTATAAGACAGGGAAAAATCAGGTTACCGAATGGAAGAAGGTATTTGCAGTGCATATATCTGACAACAGAAAGAATATATAAACAATATAAACAACCCATAAATTCAATAAGAAAAGAGAAACAACCAAATAAGACACAGGCAAGAAAATTAAGATGATATCTAAATGGCCAAGAAACATATAAAAATGTGTTCTCCCTCTCTTCTCATTAAGAAAATACAAATTAAAACCTCAATTTATCCAGTATAATGACCAAAATAGAAAGATCAACAATATGAAGTGTCTGTGAGGATGTAGAATAATTGAAACTCAGGTACACGGATAGTGGGAGTGTCAATTAGTACAATCTCATTGGAAAGCTTTTTGGTAGTTTCTACATCTCTATTAAAACCAATCGTATGCATACCTTTTGACCCAACAATTTCACACCCAATAGAAATGCATATATAAGTTCAACAAAAGATATGTACCAGGATGCTCATAGCAGCACTGCTTGTAATAGCCCCACACTGGAAACTATCCAGATGCTCATCAAAAATAGGATGGATATATAAACTGTGGTGTATTCACACAATGGAATACTATGCAACTGTGAGAACAGAAGAACTATAATGCCCACAATAGGATGGATGAATTTCCAAACATGTCAAGTGAAATAAGCCAGACACACAAGTGTATAATTCTCTATGACTCTATTGGTACAAAGTTGAAAGTTAGGAAAAAACAGTCTATAGTATTAGTAGTCAGAGTAGTGGTTGCCCTAAGGAAAAAAATGATTTTGGAGAGGAGAGATGAGGGTGTCTGATCTAATGAGAAAATTAAGTTACTTGATTTGGGGCTGGTTGCATAGATGTGTTCTTTTTGTAAAAATTCATTGAGCTGTATACTTATAACTGTGAGTTTTTTCTACATGTCTGTTATACTTTATGAAGAAGTTTTTAAATTGATAAATATTCATATAAGTGAATGCATTAAAAATAATACATGATAAGGAAGTGAGTTTCATGTCAGCTCAATTGACTAATCTTTTGAAAAAAAAACATAAAGATGAATCTCTACATCATGATTTATTTCAAAATAAATTCCAAATAGATCAGCAATTTAAAGGTAACAGACAAAACCATGAATGTTCTATCAGAAAGACTTGGTGATTTTATATCTTAAGAAGAAGAAGGTCAAAAAGAAAATCTTTATAACATTGAAATTATAAAAATTTGAACATTTATATAGCTAAAGAATTTCTACACCTAAGTCAAAATAATAACAAAAACAAGGGGAAAAGTTCACATGAGAGTTGAGACGTTATTTCTTAAACTTGTAAAAATGCTCATACAAATCAATTTTAAAAAGACTGAAAACTCAAAAGAAAAATGAGTAACAAAAAAAAATAGGGAGTTTATTTTTAAAAAGGAAATAAGAGTAATATAACAGGCCCATACATATATGTAGGATGGCTAGGATAGAATATAATTAAAGAAATAAAAATTAAAATAACACTGTGTGCATAATTTTGACTTTAGTATAATAGTAAAATTTTAAAAAGACTATGTGATGCCCAGGCTACCACAAATAGCCAAAACAATCTTGAAGAAGAATAACAAAGCTGAGGGGCTCATAATTTCTAATTTCAAAACAGTAATCAAAACTGTGTGGTACTGGCATATGAATAGACATATTGATCCATAGACTAGAATTGAGAGCCAAGAAATAAACTTCCATGTTTACAGTTAATTGATTTTGTTAAGATGGAAAGAACAATCTTTTCATCAAATGCTGGGAGAACTGAATGTCCACATGCAAAAGAATGAATTTGGGCCTTTACCTCACTGTCTATACAAAAATTAACTCAAAATAGATCAAAGACCTAAATATAAGAGCCCAAACTATAAACTCTTAAGAGAAAACCTAGGTATAAATCTTCATGACCTCGGATTTGGTAATGGTTTCCTAGATATGATACCAAAAGTTCAAGTCACAAAAGAGGAGATAGATTAATTGGAGTTCATCAAAATTTAAAAGTTAGGAGCATCAAAGGATACTATCAAGAGAGCGAAAAGACAACCCACAGAGTGGGAGAAAATAATTTTAAATTGTATATCTGATAAAGGCCTAGTATCCAGAAAATATGAAGAACTTTTAAAACTCAACAACAAAAAACAGACAACCCAACTTTTTAAATGGGCAAAGGACCTGAATAGACGTTTCTCTAAAGAAGATATAGAAATGGCCAACAAACACACAAAAAGATGCTCAGCATCATTAATCATTAAGGAAATACAAATCAAAACCACAGTGATAAACAACTTCAAACCCACTAGGATGGCCATAACCAACAAAATGCAAAATAACAAGTGTTGGGGAGGATATGAATAAATTAGAACCTTTGTACATCGCTGGCAGTAATGTAAAATAGTACAGCCACCACAGAAACAGTCTGATGGTTCCTCAATAAAATAAACACAGAGTTACCACATGACACACCAATTCCAGTCCTAGGTATATTCCCAAAATATTTTGTTTGAACAGGAGGTAAAACAAAAACTTGTACACGACTGTTCCTAGCATCACTATTCACAATAACCAAAATGTAGAAACAACCCAATGTACAACAGCTGATGAATGAATAAAGAATGTGGTCTACCCAAACAACAGAATATTATTAGTCATAAAAAGAAGAGAGGTACTGATACATGCTAAATCATGGATGAACCTTGAAAACATGCTAAATGAAGGAAACAGATTCCACTTATAAGTAATATCCTTAATAGGCAAATCCATAGATATAGCAGATTTGTGGTAGCCAGGACCTGGAAGGAGGGAGGAATGGGGAGTGACTATTAATGGGCAGGAGGGTTCCATTTGAGGTGATGAAAATGTTCGAAAACTGGATAGTGGTGATGGTTGCACAATATCCTGAACATACTTAGTGCTACTGATTTTTAAATCATAAAATAGCTAAATTTGTGAATTTTATGTTATACGTATTTAGCAAAATAAAATAATGTGGGGCACTAGGTTCTACTTTTAGTGAGAGCTTAATTTCTTTAAAAGAAATTAGGTAATTCTATCATATTGTTATGTATACAAATACATTCAGACATCAATTTCTCTGGTAGAAATTCACCTTAAGATGTACTTGACAAGGTATGAATTTAAGTTTTTTCATTGTCATTATTTTAGCACTGAAAAGAAATTGAGGACTTCCCTCATGGCACAGTGGTTAAGAATCCACCTGCCAATGCAGGTGACACAGGTTCGATCCCTGGTCTGGGAAGATTCCACATGCCACGGAGCAACTAAGCCCATGCACCACAACTACTGAGCCCATGTGCTGCAACTACTGATGCCCACACACCTAGAGCACATGCTCCGCAACAAGAGAAGCCACTGCAATGAGAAGCCCGCACGCTGCAACGAAGAGTAGGCTGTGCTCGCCACAACTAGAGAAAAGTCTGTGTGCAGTAACGAAGAACCAACGCAGCCAAAAAAAAAAAAAAAATCGAATACAAATTGACAATAAGGAACTGTTTTCTTTTATTATGGTACAATTATATAATGATTACTATGTGTCCCATTAAAAATAAAATGAAAACTTTGTGCTGATATAGGGAAATTTTGTAAGATATATTATTAAAGGAAAAAGTGCAGAATATACAGTGTGGCCCCTTTGTGTAAATAAAAGTGAAATATATATTTTTAAAATCATTTATTCCACAAAAAACTTACTGAACATTTACAGTAGAGCAGTCACTAATATAGACCCTGACTATTCAGTGGTAAAAACCATCTACACTGTTGAGAGAGCTCAGATTTTACAGTAGTGGGACAGAAAATGCAGTTGGCTCTTCCAACACCATTTCAGCCCCCTGAAGTAGCCCTTCCTCAGCAGAAGCTAGAACACCAGTGTCCACTTCACAGACTCCCTTGCAGCTAGGTCCTGCATCATGCAAGATCTGGGATATGAAGTGAGTTTTAGGAGGTCAGGTCCTGTTTTTTTCAGGAAGAACAGCCCTGAGGTGTCATTTGTCATTGCTGTGACTCTAGCAGAGAATCTTAGGTTTGGTCTGCAGCTCCCCCAGCAATACATGTCAGTGGCAGTGGGATAGTCATTGACAGTTCTACATGGTGGATGGGCAGTTTTCTAGGTAGATTTCTTCTTGCTATGTGACAACCTAACTTTCTTTCCTAAACTTCTATGAGATTCTGTAAACCAAAGTGTGCAAGGCAAAACAAACAAAAAAAGAAAAACCTTTTTTTGCTTAAAAATGATAAAATTGCTGTCTACAACTGAACATTAACCAATACAGTAAAGAAGTATCTAAACGATATAATTTCAGATTGCGATCAGTACTAAGAAAAAAATAAAATTTAATATTGGAACAAGGTATGGTTGGAAAGATAATTTGGGGGAGGACTCGGAGGTGAGTCAAGCCCTGAGTAAAAAGAGAAAGGTGGCAGGGAGAAGAATGGGGACATAGCTTCAGGTCAGAGGAAATATAAGCCATGAATGTGATGCACATTTTTGTAATAGGGAGAAGGTCAGCTGGCTACAGCTTGGATGAGAGAGAGACAGAAAGAGACAGAGACATAGAGAGGCAGAGAGAGAGAGAGAGACTAGGAATGGTATCAGATGAATTATTCAGTGGGGTAACTCAGGAGAATTTATTAGACACTATTTACAAAGGTATGGCCAAAGTTAAGGAAAACCAAAAAGTGGGATTTTGTAATAGCAGGGAATCACCCCCTAGTAGCAGGCCTCAGGGGCAAGGGCGGGAAGTACAAGTTAGAAGACAGGACCCTCAGGGGGCACTGATAAACTCTTTCCTTCACTGAACTCTATAGACAGGCCAGGTTAGCAAGAATGCCCCACCCTTGATGTCCACTCTTAGTCATCTTCCATCCACCGACCCCCAACCTGCTCTTTGGCTATAAACCCCTACCCATTCTTACTGTATTAGGAGTTGAGCCTCATTCTCCTCCCTTATTGCAATACTCTTGACACCTATTCCAATAGTCCTGAATAAAATCTTCCTTATAATTTTCACAAGTGTCAGAATTTTTTCTTTAACAGCTTCTCTTCAGAGAAGTTTCTGGGGGAATCAATTCCCTGATTCTTTTTCCTCCTTCCTCCAGTCTCCTGCCAGCCCTTCCCACTAAGGTGACACACAAAGGAGCCAGAGTGTGGGGACCCTGTTTATGGGTTCCTATAACCACCTCCCAGAACACAGAGCAGGATGGAAAGAAATGGTGGAGGATATATGAAGGGCGATTGGGAAATGTCCGGCATGATCTGCTCTTTTGCTCCTGGTTTTCACTCTTATTCTTTTGGGGACAAAGCCTGGGGCCGATGAGGTCCCCTGGCTTACCTTACACTACTGGGGATGTTGGCCAGGACACCCCCGTTAGTCTTCCTGAGGATTCTCCAGGTGCATTAGCATAAAACACAGATGCATAGTTCCCCATCTGACACTGGCCCTGAGGTCCAAATCCATAACACGGTTCTCTTCTTCCATCACTGAGTCTATATACCCCTTATTTTTTAAAGCTGTGGCTTTAAAAACCAGCTGATACAGAGTCTGAAAACAGACAAACCTGTTCCGTGGTGTTCAAAGTGGCTTCTTCTGGAAGGATTAGTGAACAGAAGCAGAAATGTGGACAAGTGAGGGCTACTGGGGCTGCTCATGATCTGCTTTTTTTCTTTGAAATTCTAAATATTAAGTATAAACTTACAAACATTCCATTAGAAATTTAAAATATTTCTGATTAAGGGCATCCGTAATAAGACTAATAATAAAAATATTAGAAATTATAATAAACACTTAAAAATTACTCGATCTAACAATGACCAGTAATATTTGCTGTAAGTTAAAGACCAGTACTTCACAGAGATGAAAAGCTCCAGTGATTGAACTCAGTAGACTGTTTTGCATATTATTCAATTTCATTAAACTTCACAAAATTTAAATGAAGTCTGCATTTGTATCTTTGCTTGGGCAGAGGCAATCTCCTCTTCCGGAACTCTGGCCCTAGAAATTTCACACATAAGACCATGATTTATCTCAGAAAAGCAGAGCTCTGAATCTTTACAAATATTTCTGATATGAATTTAAGACTAAATATCTGTGTCATTTAATATAAATGTATGCATTATACACCTTAAGATCCATTCACTTTTCTTAAAACAACTGGTAAATGTATACGTAAACATTTGGTAGAATACTCTGTTATATGCATCAGCTTTTCTCGATCTTAACACCGAAACTATGGGCAAATGCTCCTGCTTCATCGCAGCTGTTTTCTTAGTTCAATAGTTACGTTAATATCTCTGTTTACATTCTGAGCCCAATACCCATTACATCAGGATGTTTTTCAGGAGATCTTTTTTCCTCTCTCAAGCATTATAAAAGGGAGTTGTTTTTCTCTGCCTATCCCCACAAATGTTTTGGAAAGATTAAAATGTCAAAGGCTGAGGAAACAAAAGTCACTTAGATCAAACACAGCCTCGTATAATACCTTCCATGTCATAAGACTTACATGTGTTTATTTAGAGTAAATGAAAGAGACAGGCTGGTAATGTTGCCTCTTTAAAGCTTTTATGCTGCTTTTAGAGACCAACAATATATATAATTTAAAATGATTTATTCCCAAAACCTTGAACATGTATTAAAATTCTCTATAAATTTTCTGATAATACAAAGCAATTTCATAACAACTTGTTACGATATCTATTCATAAACCTATGCCTGTGCTAACACATCTAAATTAAATATGTATGCATATGTGTGTGGTATATTTTAATAAGAGATTTCTTGAAATAATCAATTAGGATAATAAGATAACGAAGTAAAAAATTAGAATAACAATGTAAATATACATTTTAAAGACTGAAATGTCACAAACTCAAATTCCCGGGACTCTTCGGAGCTGCCTGAGTTGCTGATTCTTTCCCCACAGTTCACCAGTAGCATAAATAACCTGTCCCTGGTCATAAGCAATCAGAAGGGCCACAAAACTCAACTCCACTGAACTGACTAAGCCACAAGATGCATTCTTGGGAGAGATAATTGTCACAATTATACTTCACAGGCTTTCAAAAGCAAATATTCTTTTACATGTCAGTGCTCACATTATCATTAACTATCAGTTAAAGTTCTTGACATATAGTATGCAATAGATTTAATTATAAAATAGAATTAAACTATAAAATGTAATAAATTATAATGCAATAACTAATCTGCCAAGGGAATCTATATAAAGGATGTATCTGATGTCATGTTTTCATTGCATAGAAATATTTCAATTCTTCCCATTGCCTTTAGGAATCATTTTAAAATTTGAAATATTTCTCTTAGAACAACCCCACAAATTCCCATACCTTCCAGCCATGCTTGTTTTCTTTCTATTTCTCACATGAATCATGCTAACAACTCAAGGGGCTTCATTAGTAATATTTTTTAAGCACATGATATATCTTATCTCATTCAACCTTCCTAACAGCCACATAAAGTATCATTAGTCCCATTTTACAGATGAGAAACCTAAGGCAGAAAGAAGCTAAATAACTCGTCCATGATTCCCTCTGCTAGAAAATGGGATAGCCAGTATCTGAACCCAGTTCCAGAGGGAAAGTCTTAAAATTCTTTCCTCCACTTTACAAAATAAATGTGGCAGCAAAATAAGCAAATGAAACAGAAAATACACAAATTCTCAGAAAAAAATTTCTAAAAACATTACATAGTTCATTACAAAAATACTTCTGGGTATGAAAGATTAAAATACTTAGAAGTACATGGGGTTATATCCCTTTACCATCTCCCAATCTCAAAACCTCCATCAAGGATAACTGATGCTAGGTGACATGTGTATCCTTTCCATACGTTCATCACTACATTGAAACACTGTGACTTTCATATATGCAACATAATATGTATATCATGATATATAACATGATATACACACTGTGTGTGTGTCTGTGTATGAATTATCTCTTTGGCTCCCTGAATTATTAATTTACTCTTATCCGTATTTTTATAGTTTTATTTCTTTATGTGGTTCATGACGTGATATCTGCTGAGCAAGCACCTCCATTTTTCTCTTCCTATAATTTATTTAGCTAATCTTCTATATTTTCTCCTTTATATGAACTTGGAAATGAGCTTGTCAAGTTCCATAAAAATGTTCTTGAAATTTTGATTAGGATTACATTAAATTTATCAGTTTGGGGAGAATTGCCACATTGAGCGTACCCTCTAGAAATATCATCATTATCTTGATGTATTTATATGTTTTTTATACCCTCAGATAAGATTTTCCTGTTTTTTCATTTAGTATGGATTAATTATCATCATTTGGCAAACTTAGGCAACTGAGTTGGACAACTTTTCTTCCAATTTATGGACCAGATTTATGCCATAGGAAATAGCTCTTTCTTAAAGAGGTCACAGCACTCATCTTTTAAACTGGACCTGGTCCATTTTCAGGAGAGTTCTTGGACTACTTTTATAATTTCTCTTGATGTATTTTATCACTTGAGTTAATTTTGGTCATATCTTCTGAAAGCCGTACCTACTTCATGTTGATCTTCTAATTCATTGGCCTAAGTCCTTCACGGTGCTTTTTAAATTCTCCCTGAGGCTCTGTGGCTCCCCCCTGGCCAACTCTGCAGCCCATTGACCTAACCACCAATTATCCCAGATATGGCTGACTTCTGAGTACCAACTGCTAGCAGCTGAAAACTATTTGTTGCCATCGCAGAAGGAGTTGGCAGTAGGATCATCTCAGATAATTCCAAATGTCTTTGACAAGTCCATATACAGTCCATTAGGCCCTCTCTGGGAGAAGGTGAGTTTCACTTGTGAGCTGTCCTCTTACTCCTCTGAACTATCTCCCAATTACTCTTTTAGGATCTAAGCAACACACCTCCATTCTTTGTATGTCCCTTTCCATTCCACTGTCTCCCCAACTGCTTAGAGGGTGAGGCAAAGCATCACCCCCTCCACAGGCTGTACCCAACTCCACAAACAGCATAAAGGCTGTGATTAACAAAGAGATATTAGAGTATGTATAGAGGAGCAGCTGCCAGCCCAAGGGTGACGGTCTGCTGACATAAACCCACAGAACTACTACTACAGTTAACAACAATGGCTTCTATTTATCACTAATGTGCCTGACACCAGTTACTGTGTGTTGACGTCACTCTTTAATTCTCACAACAACCATACACTGTGACACTCTTATTATCTCCATTTTATGGCTGAAGAAGCAAAAGCTCATATGGATTATATATCTTTGCTAACAAAGCTAGAAGCAGCGTCAGTAGTCCAATATTTTTGGCAAAACTGATTTCTGACTTTTGGGCTCCAAACAAAGAGCCCAGAGATTTTAGAAGAAAAAAATTCAAGTCTGTAAATTAATAACTGTCATTTACAAAGTTTCCCATTCCTCTGTATCAGGAAGTGAGAGAAAGTGTGAACATTTTTTTATGTTGTAAATATCACTGGGCAGACAGCATTTGTAGGATCCTGTGGGTGTTTGAGAAATCACTTCTTTATGTCAATACCCAGTAACATTGAACATATGGGAAACTATAAGGCTATCATTTTGCATGAAAGCAATAAATATTCAGTAGCTTTCTACAAAAAATCTGTAGTTGGTCTATGGTTCCAAAAATTAAATTCTGTTTTTTTCTATATGAGAGATTTCAAATTATAGTTTGTGAACAAGAAACCCGTAGAAACAAATTGGGCGCCACCTATGCTGAGAGTGGATTTGTCTCAACAAAATCAGAGAACATGTAAATTGAGACAAATGAGGAAAAGCACATCACCTCTGCCACCCCTTTCCTCGGAAGCCTCCCTGTTATTCTAGCTCACTGTTGAGATTTCCAGATTTACCTGATGGGAAATTAAGAATGTGGGCTCTGGGTTCAAATCAGGAGACCTGCTGGTAGTGCACCTTGCCTTAGTAACTTCTGCATCTCTGAAAAGGAGAAAATGATTATATCTTCCTCACAGGTTTACGGAGAGAATTCAGTGTGATGATGCATGTGAAGTACTTAGCCTCGTGTTTAGCACACAGCAAGTACCAATTTATAGGAGCATTTATCTGTTTCTAATCATCATTAATCAGGGAAGGTAGGGGTGGAAACTAGAGAGACTGAACACCACAAAGACTTGTATGGAGTCTTGCATCCCAGAAAGGCACTGGGTTTCCAAACTGATTAGGGCAGCTGAAGGATGGAAATTCAATTCAAATGCTCAAGTAAAAGGAGGGATTATCAACCTGATATTACCATACTTTAGAAAGGAGGATCCTGCCTTACAAACAACCGTAAACCCTCAAGAGCCCCAGGCCTCTCACCCTATCTTCTCTGAGTCTGTCTCCTCACCAATATCACCTCTCCAGTCACCTTCTCCTTCAGGAAGGACCATGATGACCAGCAGCCCCCAGCTCCCTCGTCTCAGGCTTGAAGCTACAGATAAACAAGCTTCTTCTCTCCACAGAGCAGTGAGAAAGGTCTTGGGATGGTCACAACAGGCCCTGAGTGAGTCTCACACCCACTTCTGGGGCTGAATCCTGTTACCAAGAGAAGGAAAAACGGAATGGAGAGAACAGAAAAGCAATAGATACCCTTCAAATACCTCTGATCAAAAATGTGGCTCAATTTGGCACATTAGCTTCTGAATCTACAAACAACCTCGGAAAGAATTTCTATTATTATAACCATAAATTTAAAAAACTACCTGCCATGTCTGAAAAGACTGCCACGTCAATTTCCTCAGAAAGTCATTTTCTCATGAGAAGCAACATAATATTTAAGAAGAGAAAAATAAATAATAATAAGGAATGTGTGAAATGACATTGAATAAAAATAGATTTATAAAGATAACTCAATAGAAGTGTTTTCACTGCTTGTAATTTATAAGCTGCTTAATTCACCTCACAGTTTTGTTTTGTTTTTTTTTTCCTAAAATTTTATGTCCAGCTGAGGATTCATCACTCCAAGATTAGCACAGGTGAAGTTCTCACCACATATAAAATTGACTTCAACTCCTACAGAGAGACGCTGATGAGTCCTTCTCCATAATGCCATCAAATAATACAAGCATGAGAGCCACGCTGAGTAAACAAGGTTTTTCTGCAAGTCCCTGTAGAGTCTGGCCGGGGATGGTGAGTGCCTTGGGCAGGAAGCAGCCCTCAGGAGATACCAATTAACAGTGACAGCCATGGACAGTAGCTTTTTTCCCCAAAATCTATTTAGAGACACAAAAGGGAACCCAGTCCTCAGAAGAGAAGAGTATCTGTAATGACTTTTAAGAGATAATTTAGTGAGGGTGTTAGGAGACATTGCTTCTTAGCATTTAGTCATTAAAAACTGTCACTGATGACTTTGCCTTTTCTCATTTCTGCTCAGGCAACAAAATAAGCTTTTATGCTAGAGTAATTCACTTAGAGTTGGGCAATCAACTCAATGATATCAGCAGTCACAGGCTGCCAAAGGATCCTGATTTGGAAGGCTTTTAATATCTTAAGACCTTTTAAGGAAGTTCATAAGCAATGATCATAAGACATTTCTGTGATTTTTAGAATATATTGTATTTTTAACTTTATTTTAAAATGTAACTTAATAATACCAATTATACTGTCTGATGTTATATGGGAGTTGTTTGGAAATCCCTGTTTTGGTTATGTTTTGAAGGAGGGCTTGAGCTCACTATTTAATAATGGAATAACTCAAGATTACAATCTATTAGTTCATTTAATACTTACATTGCTCTCTGCTGTTCAAAAGCTGTCACCCACTCTTAGCATCACACGTTTGTCATGAGAGAAGTCTATATTTCCAGGAGGAAGCAGTGGCCAGTGCCTGGAATGTTTCATCTCAGTCCCATTCATCAGTGTCACAACATCTTATAATCTACATCCATTACTAGTTTGTTTATTAATGAAGGTGCCAAAACACTTATTTACAGGGTAAAACAACTTGCCTTCATTTGCCTTAGAAATAAGAGGTGAAATGTATTTTTTAAAACTCCTAACATTTAGGGAATATCTTCCATGTCTACTCTTTTCATAGCCAGATTCTAATTTCTCTGCCTTACAGGAAACCTAGATACTGGATGGAGGGTGAAAAGCTCCATAACTTTCTGTATTCCTGGTTTTGCATACTTCTCACCCTTAGAGAGTTAATGTTTCCTCTTGGTGCAGATGTGAATGTGAATTCAATGAAGTTATATTTTTATATGGAGTTAATAATACAAAGGATATAATACTAGATACTAATCGTAAAAATTGTAAAGACCTGCTGGTTGGTGGAGTTGGTGCAGTGTAAATAGCAGGTAGAACCCTGAGTAGCAGGTAGTAAGATGCTTTTGTTGGTTTGATGGTCAATTTAAGAGGATCCTCAGAGACTGGGTGCACAACACAGTATTATCCATCTCAAAACCTCAGAAAAAAATAGAAAGGTTGATGAGTGATGAACAGAGAGGAATATTTCTTAAAGAGACCCAGTTAGAGGATAAATCTGTGCTTATATCAAAAATTCAGTGGTCTTGGTATTTACTGCTCAGATGATTGGATGCCTCCCAGCAGGAAATTTGCTGTGATGACTTCTAATTCTTAAAATGAAAAAATCTTGTAGAAAAAATTGTTCTGAGAGTTCAAGAATGTATAAGATTTTAATGCCGAGAAATAATTTGATTGACTTTTTAAAAATCTGAATTAAATCATGTCTTCAAACAGACTGTTGTTTTGGCCACAATAATGATGACAGCTGGTAATCATCTAGAATATGTGATTTCCAAGCATTTTGATGTAAGGACTCCATTCTAAAATGAAAATTAAAGTAATTCAAAACATGTATGGTAACAAAATTCTACTATGAACTTAATAAGACGTTAAGTAGAATATGCTATTATTTCTGAAAAAATGAAAGACACAAATGTGTGAAAAATGTTATTTAGGCAGACAATGCTTACTTAGATTTCATGTGGATTCATGGACATTTTGATCATTTTCTGAGGATCCCCAGGGCTCTCTGGATCATAGATACGTAGTCATTCATTCAGGGTGCTTGTTCCCAGAAAGCATAATAAAATGTGATGGCTTCACACATGTGCCTAGAAATTTGGCTTTCAGAATATTTAAGAATGAATGATAACTGCTTGATATTCAGATTCATACAGGGTAGCTTTTGCACATCTTCCTCAATGAAAGCTGACAACAGAAGGAGAAAATGAGGAAAAATAGAAACAGAATTCCTTCCTTGCACATGGACTCCTCATGGATGTGATAACGATTGGCTATCTGTTCACCAGACTTGCTTTCTCACTGAACACATAGCTAGTTTTTATTTCCATTCTTCTTTTGCAATGAGATGTGGCCATGTGACTGTGTTCTAGAAAATGGAATGTGAGTAGAAGTGGTGTAGGCTCCTTCTAGTCCCAGCACCTTAAATCTCATGAGGCATGATTCTTCAAGCTGTTTTCCTTTCCAGCTGGCTGGAATGGAGACAAGATGGGGTGTGACCTTGTAAATGGCAGAGCCACCAGTGGAAGGCTCAGTCCCTGAATGGACACTTCAAGGGGATCTACCCACCAATCAACTGCATCAGTTTGGAAATTATGTGAATGAGGAGTAGGTTTTTATTGCATTTAAGGCATTATATGATTTGAATTTTCTTATGATTGTGACCTTAACTAATGCACTATGTGTTAGATATTGAATTACTTTTAACAACTGGTGATTACTCTAATGTCTTTGTGATTCTATGAGGTGGACTAAGGGATGGAGAGTAAAATGTGTCCTCTCCTGCACATCTTCTGTGTAAAATTTGCACAGTCTCTGGGTACTGTTAGTTTATCTTCTATGTGAGGTGTAACATGCATACATTTTACATATGTTAGCTCATATGTCTTAAAATATTTTTTACTGAGGGAAAATTTACATATAGAGACATGCATACGAATTAAGTGTACAATTCAATGAGTTTTGGTTAAATGTTTATACTCATTTAACCAACACTCACACCAAAATAAAGA
This sequence comes from Balaenoptera ricei, assembly GCF_028023285.1. Lineage (NCBI taxonomy): Eukaryota > Metazoa > Chordata > Mammalia > Artiodactyla > Balaenopteridae > Balaenoptera > Balaenoptera ricei. The sequence goes on from NC_082644.1 coordinate 20,971,384, forward strand.
ACATTCCCATCATCCCCCAAAGATCCTGCATGCCGCTTTCCAGTCAACCCCAAGCCACTCTTCCTCCCATAGGCAACCACTATGGATTTCTATCACCATAGATTAATTCTCCCTGATTTTGAACTTTACATGAATGGAATTATACTAATATACTCTGATGTATGTTTGGCTTCTTTTGCATAACATAAACTTCCATGCTGCTTGTGTATCAGTAGTTAATTCTTTTGTATTGTTGAGTAGTATTCCATTATGATGAATATGCTACAATAATTTATTCATCCTTATGTTTATGACATTTGTGTTCTTTCTACCTTGGAACTATTATAAACACTCTTGTGCAAGTGTTTTTAAATATATATTTAAAAATTTTTATTTTATATTGGAGTATTGTTGATTTACACTGTTGTGTTAGTTTCAGGTATATAGCAAAGTGATTTTATTACACATATACATATATCTATTCTTTTTCAAATTCTTTTCCCATTTAAGTTATTACAGAATATTGAGTAGAGTTCCCTGTGCTATACAGTAGGTCCTTGTTTGTTATCTATTTTAAATATAGTAGTGTGTATATGTTATCCCAAACTCCTAATTTATCCCTTCCCCCACTTTTCCCCTTTGGTAACTAGAAGTTTGTTTTCTAAGTCTGTGAGTATATTTCTGTTTTGTAAATAAATTCATTGGTATCATTTTTTTGGATACCACTTATAAGTGATATCATATGATATTTGTCTTTCTCTGTCTGACTTCACTTAGCATGATAATCTCTACTAGGTACATCCATATTGCTGCAAATGGCATTATTTTATTCTTTTTTATGGCTGAGTAAAATGTGCACCACATCTTCTTTACCCATTCATCTCTTGATGGACATTTAGGTTGCTTCCATGTCTTGGCTATTGTAAATAGTGCTGCAATGAACATTGTGGTACATGTATTTGTTTGAATTAGAGTTTTCTCCTGATATATGTCCAGGAGTGGGATTGCAAGATTATATGGTAGTTCTATTTTTAGATTTTTAAGGAACCTCCATACTGTTCTCCATAGTGGCTCTACATTTACATTCCCACCAACACTGTAGGAGGGTTACCTTTTCTCCACACCCTCTCCAGCATTTATAGTTTGTAGACTTTTTGATGATGGCCATTCTGACTGGTATGAGGTTATATCTCATTGTAGTTTTGATTTGCATTTCTCTAATAATTAGCAGGTTAAGCATCTTTTCATAGGCTTCTTGGCCATCTGTATTAAACATATATTTTTTATTTCTCTTAGGTATATACATTAGTAGACTTACTACATCAGAGGGGAGATATATGTTTCACATTTTTAGAAAGAGTTTTCCAAAGTCTGGAAGACTGTCCCAACCATTATCATTTGGTAGAATATGCCATTAAGTTTATGATTCTGTTAGGAAGAGAGATGTGAGTTTTAAAATGTCAGCCTAACATTGTCACAGCTTGGAGAATGTATCAGGAGATCAGTGAACAACACATTTCCCCAAATAAATTAGTTTTAGCAATAACAAGCTATCATGGACTTAGCCATTTAACCTATTCCAGAGAAGTAAATTGTTATTTTATTTCATTGGATTTTTAACCCTGTAAAATATTCAGATAACTTTTCTGAATTCTCTTAGTAAGTTCATCCAAAAACTAACCAAAATATCTCTTACTACAGCTTCAAAAACAGATTTCCTATTGTCATAGCCCATATGGAAATGGGGAAACAAATACTATCACACATAAAACATTCAAAAATTGTATTGTTTAGTACCCAACCTCAGCTTAACTTCCTCATCCTCAAACAATGTTACATGGACCAAAGTTTCTAAATTTAATGTAGTCCAATTTATCAGATATCCATTATAATCTTTTTGTGTCCTGTCAAAATATTTTTGTGTCCAATATGTCAATTTTTAAAAATTTAAGCGTAGTTCTTTTGTGTCTTGTTTAAGAAATATTTCTCTACATAAGACTGAAAAGATCTTATTCTATATTATCTTTTAAAAGCTCAATTTTTTTCTTTAATATTGTCATCTACAATCAACTTGTTATTTAGATTTCTGTATAGTGGATTAAGGTCAAGATTCAGCACCACTGCTACCCCATGGCTCTGAAGTCCCACCTTGTCATATATTATGTTTCAACATTATGTGTTACCTATTTCTAGAATTTCTATTCTTTTTGTCTATATGTACATTCTGTTATTGAGACTTTATAATTAGTGTTGATATCTAGTAGAGTGAGTCCTCCCATTTCCTTCTTCAAAAATATCTTAATTCTATTTATCCTTTACATTTTCATATAAAATTTAAAGTCAATTTGTGTATGTTCACAAATACTAGTCCTACAGCAGTTCACATCTTTCATTAAATTTACTCCTAAGCATCTTTTAATGCCATTCTAAATATATTCTTTTTAAACAAATTTTTGAAGCATAATTGACATACAATAGACTGAACATATTTAAAGTACACAATTTGATAAATTTTGACATATGTATACATCCACCAAAAAATTCACCAGAGTCAAAATATTGAATCTATCCATCACTCCCAATGCTTTTTAATGACCCTTTGTAATCTCTCCATCACATCCCACCCTGATGCTCCATCACCAAAGAACCACTGATCTGCTTTCTGCCACTATATGCTAATTTGCATTTTATAAAAATGTACGTGAGTTGAATTTTATACAGTATGTATGCCTTTTTGTCCAAATTGTTTCCCTCGGGATAAATTATTTTGAGATTCAGTTATGTGTAGAATATACCAATGGCTCATTCCTTCTTTTTTTCCCATTTTATTGCTATACTAAAATGTGTTTATCCCCTGTTAATGGACATTACGTCTGTTTCCAGTTTGGAGTTGTGACAAATAACACTGCTATGAACATCCATGTATATGTGTTTACAAAGACACATTCTTTCATTTTCTTGGATAAAAAAATGGATTTCTAGGATTAAAATGGCTACATAACAATAAAAATATTTTTAAATATTTAATTTTAAAGAATCTGATAAACTTTTTTCAAACTGGTTATAAATTCCCAGTAATGTGTATACAAGTTTCAGTTTCTCCATATCCTTGTCAACACTAGATATGGTCAGTGACTTTAATTTTAGCCACTCTAACAGGTGTGTAGTGACATCACATTGTGGTTTTAATTTGCATTTCCCAAATGCCTAATGATTTGAAGCATCTTTAGATGTGTTTATTTGCCATATGTAAACTTCTTTACTAAAGTGTATGCTCAAAATTTTTGTTCATTTTTATTCATTTATTTGTTTTCTTATTAAATACTGGGGATACTTATTATTCTGGATATAAGTATTTTATCAGATATACGCTTTGCAAATATTTTCTCTCAGTACATGGCTTGTCTTCATTATCATAACAGTGTCTTTTGCAGAGCACAAGCTTGCAATTTTTTTAGATTCCAGTTTATCAATATTTTCTTTAATAGATTGTGCTCTGGGTGTCATATCTAAGAAAATTTTGCCTAAACAAGGCTACAAACGTGTTGCCAACTGGGTACCCTGGGCTTCTACCTTCATCTGGAGGTAAAAAGATGATGCCATACTCCCTTCTACTGATGGAATGGTGTCAGAGAAAACCAGCTAAAATAGAAGCCTTAAATAAGATCCAGAGTTTCATAACTAATACAAAATGTCCAAATTTCAATAAAAAAATCATGTCATATTAAAAACCCAGAAAATCTGAACTTGAATGACAAAAGACAATCAACATATGCTAACACGTATATGACAGACATTTTAGACTTTTCTGACACACATTTCAAAGCAGCTATCATAAAAATACTTCAATGAGCAATTATAAACACATTTGGAACAAATAAAAAAAAAAAGGAGACAATCACAACAAAGTAATAGAAGATACAAAGAAACCAATGGCAATTTTATACCTGAAAAATACAGTAGCCAATATAAAACATTGAATGGGTAAGCATGACAGCAAAATGGAAGACAGAGGAAAGAATCCATGGACTTGAAGATAGAACAACATAAATTAAGCAACTAAACAAGAGAAAAAAAAATGTAAACAGAGCCTGAACAGCCTGTGGGACTATAACAACAACAACAAAAATCTAACATTAGTGGGACTTCCCTGGTGGTCCAGTGGTTAAGAATCTACATTCCAACGCAGGGGACACGGGTTCAATCCCTGGTCAGAGAACTAAGATCCCACATGCTGAGGGGCAACTAAGCCCACATGCCACAGCTAGATAGCCCGTGTGCTACAACTAAAGAGAAGCCCACACACTGCAACTAGAGAAGCCCGTGTGCTTCAACAAAGAGACCTGAGCCACAACAAAGAAATCTCACATGCCGCAATGAAGAGCCCTCACACTGCAACTAAGATCCAACACAGCCAAATAAATAAATAAATAAAATATTTTAAAAAATGTAACATTCCTGTAATTAGAATCCTGAAAGGAGAGGAGAAAGAGGATGGACTGATGAACTACTCTAAGAAATAATAGCTGCACCTTTCTTTCAGAAATGGACTGATCCAGCAGGCAGAAAAGCAGTTGAACAGGATAGAGTTGAGCTCAACAACATTATCAATAAACTAAATATAATTGACATCTATAGACTAATTCAATTAATGACAGCAGAATACACATTTTTCTTAAGCTCACATGGAACATTCACCAAGATAGACCACATCCTGAGCCATGAAGAACACCTTAACAAATTTGAAAGAATAGAAGTTATACAATATCTGCCCTCAGACCACAACATGAAAAGGTCTATATCTATTAAAGAAATTGAATCAATAATTAATAATCTTTCAAAATAGAAAACACCAAACCTTGGTGGGTTTCTGGTGAATTCTACCAAACATTAAGGAAGAAATTATACCAATTCTCTACAATCTCTTTCAGAAGATAAAAGCAACAGGAATACTTGCTAACTCATTCTGAGGACAGTGATACCCTATTACCAAAAACAGACAAAGACATTATAAGAAAAGAAAACTACAGATCAATATTTCTCATGAGCTTAGATGCAAAAATCTTTTAAAAGTTAAAAAATTGAATTCAAAAATGTACAAAAAGAATTATACACCATGACAAAGAAGGAATTATCACACAGGAAGTCCTTGCTAATGCAACAAAAAAAGAAAAGGCATGCAGACTGAGAGGAAAGAAATAAAATTATCTTTGTTTACAGATGACATGATTGTCCATGTAGAAAATCTAAAAAAGTGAGCCAAAATATTCTTGCAACTAATAAGTGATAATAGCAAGGTTGCAGGATACAAGGTTGATATACAAAAGTCAATTGATTTCCTATATACCAATTATGAAGAAATGGAACTTAAAATTAAAAACACAATACTATTTACATTAGCATCACAAAAAAAATAAAATACTTAAGTATAAATCTAACAAAATATGTACCAGATCTGTATGAGGAAAACAACAGAACTCTGATGAACAAAATCATAAAAGAAATAAGTAAATGGAGACAAAATACATATTGATGGATAAGAAGACTCAACATTGTCAAGAGTTCAGATGTTCCCAATGTGATCTATACATCCAGTGCAATACTAATCAAAATTCCAGCAAGTTATTTTATGAATATCAACAATGGCTATACATTGGGGCAAAGATAGTCTTTTCAACAAATAGTGCTGGAACAATGGGGCATCAACAAGCAAAAAACTAAATCCAGACATAGACCTAACCCCCTTCATAAAAATTAACTCAAAATGGTTCATAATTCTAAACATAAAACACAAAACTATAAAATTCCTAGAAAATAGCATAGCAGAAACCTAGGTGACTTGGGAATGACATTGATTATTTACATCCAACATCAAAGACACGATCCATGAAAAATATAATTAAGTTGGACTTAATTAAAATTTAAAACTTCTGCTCTGCAAAAGACCATCTGAAGAGAATGAGAAAACAAGCCACAGACTGGGAGAAAATATTTACAAAAGACACATCTGACAAAAGACTATTATATGAAATATACCATGAACTCTTAAACTCATCAATGAGAAAACAAACAACCTGAATATAAATGGATCCAAAGACCTTAATAGACACCTCGCCAAAGAAGCTATAAAGATGGCAAATAAATATGTGAAAAGATGCTTCACATCCTATGTTATCAGGAAAGTGCAAATCAAAACAACAGTGAGATACTACTACACACCTATTAGAATGGTCAAACTCCAAAACACTGATAACATCAAATGTCGATGAGGGTATGAAGCAACAGGAAGTCTCATACATTGCTAGGGGAGAAAGCAAAATGGTACAGCCACTTTTGTGTATTTTTGTGGGTTCTTACAAAACTAAACATACTCTTAACTATATGATCCAACATTACACTGCTTGATATATACCCAGAGCAGTTGAAAACTTATGTACATACAAAAACCTGCACAGTGTTGTTTATAGCAGCTTTATTTATAATTTCCAAAATTTGGAAGCAACAAAGATGTCTTTCAATAGGTGGTTAAAGAAATAAATTGTGGCACATCCAGACAATGAAATATTATTTAGCACTGAAAACATTATTCATGAGCTATCAAGCTATGAAAAGTCATGGAGGAAACTTCAATACATATTACTAAGTGAAAGAAAACAAACATAAAGAGGCTAACTACTATATGATTCCAACTATATTATATTCTGGAAATGGTAGAACTATGGAGACAATTAGTATTTGTGGGGGTGGGGGGAAGGGAAGACAAATTGGAAGAGCATAGAAGATTTTTAGAGCTGTGAAAATACTGTGTATGGCACTATAATGATGGATGTTTGTCATTATATCCATATATTTGTCCAAAACCATAGAACATACAACACCAAGATTGAATGCTAAGGTAAATTATGGAGTTTGGGCAATTATTATGTGTCGATGTAGGTTTATCCTTGGTTAAATTAAAAAAAAAAAAAAGTACCATCCTGGTCAATATGTTGATAAAGGAGGAAACCATGCCTGTGTAGAGGCAGCGTGTATATGGGAAATCTCTGTACTGGCCTCTCAATTTTGTTGTACACTCACAACTACTCAAAAAATTGCTTTCAAAAGAAAAAAAGAATGAGTGAAACTCCCCAAATTTGGCACAAGACAGAAACTTACCTATTCAAGAAGATAAGTGAACTCCAAAAAGGGATAAATCCACAGAAATCCACACCAAAACACATTCAAATTTCTGAATACTAAAGATAAAGGAAATAAAAGTCCTGAAAGAGCCACAGAAAAATGATAGCTTAACTATAGGGGGAAAATATTATAACAACAACACATTTTTCATCAGAAATCCTGGAAGCCAAAAGAAAGTAGCAAAGCATTGTTCAAGTACTAAAATAAAAGACTTGTTAATCCAGAATTCTACCTCCAGTGGAAATATTCTTCAAGAAGGAAGAAGAATCAAGATATTTTCAGATAAATGAATACTAAAGGAATTTGTCAACAGCAGACCTACTCTAAAAAATGACTAAAAGACTAATGACCTAAGCAGAGGGAAACAATACAAGAAGGAATCTTGAAACATCAAGAAGGAAAAAAAAAAAATGGAGTGTGTTAAATACAACACACTTTCCTTCTCCTCTTGAGTTTTCTAAATTATGCTTGATGATTAAAGTAAAAATTATTACACATGTATGTGGTTCTAAATGTAAATAAAATAAATATTTTTGACAATTATATTATGAATGGGGCAGGGTAATAGGACATAAATAAGGCTAAAATATAAAGTAAGGTGATTTAGGTACCCATTTGCCTATCTTTAGTATGAAACATTTGGGGTTTTCCCATAAAACCAAATCAAGATTATCAGAGAAAATGTCAGGGATCATGTTAAAGATGATGCCCTACTATCCATGAAACATAGTCTCAGCTCTTGAGTACCTTATTTTTAATTGTTGTCATGGCTTTCTTACTTAAATTATGCAAACATTGATTGAGCTCTTCCTATATGTCATGTTCTATGCTATGCTCATAAAGGGCCACAGTCCAATAATGCAGACACATTAAAGTAACCGTTGCAAGGTAATAGGGGGTATGTCAAGGTACCAAGCATTATAGAAGATGATATGATTGTTGTAGAGTGAGGGTCCATGAAGGGAAGAATCAGATAGTTTGCCAAAGCAATGTTCCCTAAGCTAGATTTTTTTCTAGATTGAGCATCATTGGTTCATGGTATTCATATGTTTGAAAAAAGGACAAGGAAATCCAGACAATGCCATCAACATCTTCATGGAAAATCTTTTTTTTTTTTAATTTATTTATTTTATTTATTTATTTTTGGCTGCGTTGGGTCTTCGTTGCTGCTCTCTGGCTTTCTCTAGCTGCGGCGAGTGGGGGTTACTCTTCGTTGCGGTGCACGGGCTTCTCATTGTGGTGGTTTCTCTTGTTGTGGAGCATGGGCTCTAGGCACGTAGGCTTCAGTAGTTGTGGCACATGGCCTCAGTAGTTGTGGCTCGTGGACTCTAGAGAGCAGGCTCAATAGTTGTGGTGCATGGGCTTTGTTGCTCTGCAGCATGTGCGATCTCCCTGGACCAGGGCTCAAATCTGTGTCCCCTGCATTGGCAGGCAGATTCTTAACCACTGAACCACCAGGGAAGCCCCATCTTCATGAAAAATCTTACTTGCAATATTTTCATTACTACCAAAGGATACAAATAACAGTGAACATGATTGAAACTTAAAGAGGGAGGTAAACAGATCTGACCTGGCTTAGCTGGGTTGATAATGAAATATTTTTGTGTCATCATTGATACTAATGATCTCTCTAAGTCTGTCACCTTCCCAGTATTAAATGAACATGACCCTGTACTTTCTAATTTTACTCAAATCTATGTTCTGCTTAGCAGAAGGAACCCCAAACTTTTATTCTTCAATAAATTGCATTTCCCCATGACTCTTTTGAGAAATGTCATTGTCATTTTGAATTTGATATGGAATGATAACACAGGTCAGTTAAAATTCTAATTAAAAATTTTAGAACATAACATGTGTCCTGAATTGCAGGATGACAGAAAGAGAATGAGAAAATCTGAAGGACAGTGCCAGAATCTATTCATATAGCAGCATGGTAAGACAGATTAGTAATTTGACTATTTAAAGTATTTATTCATTCATATTTTGCTTTAACTAAATAAATGAAATACTCTATATGAGACAGAAAGTGTGCTAAGTGGTCTGATATGTCTATCTTAATGCATCTTATAATATCCTGTGATTATACCCTCTTTATAGGGATAAGACAATTTCACATGAATACACATGAATTTTACAATGTATTTCTCCTGAAACAGATTCTGATGGACTCCATATATCTATCAGAATCCTGGCAAGAAAGAGATGACACTCAAATTGGGTAGGATAACGCTGTATCCCACAGCTACCAACTCAGGGTGGTTTTACTACTGCTAAGCCTAAAGGGGTGAGGTGGGGACCAGTTATTAGAACCCAGAGAGAGACAGAGAGTGTTGTGTGGAAGGACTGCCTGACATGAGTTGTTGACTTTCATCAACTATATTCCTATATAGAAAGAAAGAAAGAAAGAAAGAAAGAAAGAAAGAAGAAAGAAAGAAAGAAAGAAAGAAAGAAAAGAAAGAAAGAGGGAGGGACGGAGGAAGAAAGGAAAAAAGAAAGAAACTAACAAACTCAGTGTCCCTGCAGGGAGGAAATAAGAACCCTAACCTTACTTTTTTCCTCTCCCCTCATGTTTTGCTGAGCTCCATCAACCAGACCCACCTTGAATACCAAGGGGCACAAAAGATGGACAAGTGTGAGGAAGAATATGGAGGGACAAACAAAAGACATCTAACTTGCTTCCTTGTTTTTTTGGTAGTTTAGAAGGAAAGGCATAGTCTTTGCAGCTCAGATACTTTTAGCTTCATAACTTTGAGGCATTTACCTAATCTAACTGAGAAATAATTTTCTTATAAAAATGGGAATAAAAAGTGCACTTATCCCATGAGATTACCCTGAGTATGTGCATAATAAGTGCCTGATATCTACTTTGTTTTCAGTGAAAGTTAGTTATTATTTTTACTACAATGCAAATTTTTTACAACTTTTTTTGTTTATGATTACTATATATATATATATATATATATATATATAACAACCTTTTTGTGTATATGATTACAATATACAAATATATAAAGGGTAGAAAACACTTCTACTGAGTGAAACCTGCATATGCTACAATGTGGGTTTTCAGATTCCTGGCTTCATGTATATGAATTGGGAAAATAAAAGGCATATTTTGAGTGCTAGATATTAAAAGATAACAGAAAGAAGCAATTTTGGATCTGTACTTTTATATTCTCTTGAATATGGGAAATATTTCTCTCTCCGAGTCTCACCCTAATTGACAATGAAAAAAACACTTCAATTATGGTTCTTATAAATTATAATTTTCATTTCCTGCTTATACACGAAGTTATGAAGCTGCATGGGACCTCACAACAAATACGAAGAAACATCTGACATCTATCTAGGGCTTCATAGATTACAGTTATTAAAGGGTTTTTCTACAGATTATTTCTTTAATTCAGCTTTGATATTCATGCAATTTCCAACTTGCTCCAGAATTCATAGGAATGTAATCCAAGGAAAATAAATTTCAGAGATGAGGACCTAACCCAGAAGTTGCCTTGTCAGCAGTCCTTAAGGTTTTACTGAGAAACTGGAGGTTTGAGGGACACTGAAATACGATTTTATTTGCTTTAGGACCTGTGAATGTAACTATCATACTGAATCGAGTGACGGATATAATCTTTCTAGATGTGTTGGCATCTTTTTGATGGCTAGCATGTGATAGTTGTTTGTCCTGTTGGCTCATGAAGCAGGTAATGATTAAAATATGGAGTGTCTGACAAGTTACCTCTGGGAATTGAGAACTAAGCTAATGGTACACTGTTTCTCATAAATTTATTTTGTTCTTCTCAATAGAAGGCTCTTAGGGTGAATGATGAAGCTGATTGAGTATGCATCATTACCTGAAGGTCCCCAAAATGAAAATTTTCCCTGTTTCATTTTAGTCTAAAAAATAAATTGTGCACCTTACTGTGATTCAGTGACTCTTGTGATGGTTGACTGTATAAACAAATGAAAGACTGAATAGTACTTAAAGTAGAATACAATAGATGTTTCTATACCAAAAAATTCTGTGAAATAAGAGTCATATTAAAGACTATACATTTGAAAATACTTGTGAATTTTGTACTTATGATCTAAAAAAGAAGCCATTAAAAATTAACTCAATGAATGACTCCACAATTTTGATCATATATCTGACTTTTTACTAGGTCTATGGACTGCATGAAAAACGTTTAATCAATGTCTCCTCACGGGATTGCAATCTTGAGTGTGTATACAGGAAATGTGCATAATGAACGTCAAGCCCACCAATGGTACAGGCACTATGTATGGACTAGTGAGACCAGGAAATTAAGCAACAAGAATAGGAATCACCAGGTCAAGCTGATGATAGAGAACTCAGAGAAGAATCCAGAATGGAGTAGAAATTGAAGGAGAGAGTCTGTGTGTCACATCAACAAGCTTGATGCAGAGACAATCATGGAACACTGTGGACAGTCACAAGAACCTCCTGTCTAAAGTGGTGAAATCATTTTAAAGGAGCTAAAATAAAGGTGATTAAATCTGACAAGCAAAGACAGGCTTCATTATGTACTGAACACCAAGGCAAACTCATTTGGAAAAAAACCCAAAACATTATCTAATAAGTGTTTTTTAAGGAATTAAGAAGTACAGTAAGAACTAATGTTTATTCATCAGTAAATGTATGCTAGATACTGTTTAAGACCTTCACATGAATTACTCTATTTGATCCTCAGACACAGATATTAAATGTTCAGTAAGTCTCTTCCATTATTATTATCAGTTATTATTATTTCTAATTTCTCTTTTACTGACACCTGAGTTATACAGGGGTAAAAAGCAAGATGGTGTTTTTAGAAGCGGGAATTTAAGACAAGAAAACAGGAAAGGGTCCAAGGCACTAGCTCTGTATTTTGGCACTGGGCTCAGTCAATTTCTGTTGCAACCATGAGGGAAATCTCTTGTAAATATCAGTTCAACCAGGAAAATTTATTTTTGCTCTGCAATATGGTCTTGCCGAATCTCCTGCTAATTTCAAGAGCTTGGAATGTCTAAGGATTTTCCAAGCAAAAGCAATCTTGACCTGAGGCTCTGACTCATTTAAATATATTTGTCAAATACAAAGTCTATACATGTATTAGGGAAATATTTCTTATTTCCTACAACACATAAAGAAAATGTGCATTTGCTCTGATATGAAAGAAAATGGAATTAAGTTTCTTCTTTCTCTATGTCATCTATTATCCTTCAGTCATCTTTCCCAAGCAATGAGACTATTCTTTCCTTGTACTTCATGCTCCAAACATAGCTTCTTTGTCATGAATAACAGTAAAAAGAAGTAATAATAGTATTATCACTTTGAATAACAAATATTCCTTCAAACTATCGGTCTTTATCATTGTAAAAAAATTCACAAATGCAAAAAATGGATGAAATCACTAAATCGATAAATGCCAGAAGTTGCCACACAAAGTACAGTGTCCTGCAAATACAACTTTTCATGTGACCCTTGAGCTAACAAATTTAAACAGAGAGAAAGTTCCCTTTTAAAGAGCCATCCTTTAAGTGATATGTGGAAGTAAGAATATCAGGACTTGTAAATATCAGGAACCCACTACAGCAATGTTGCTAGAAGCCAAAGAGCATTGCTTTCCTTCACAGTGACCTTGTTGAACATCCAGGAAAATGTTGCCAAAATGTTCATAACCAGATGGCATTAAAAATATATATTGCTCATGGCAATGAGTCACTCAGGGGGAAAATGTTGACAAATATGATAATTCCACAACAGTCCATTTGCCTTCAGCATTTTGCATGGAAGAAGTCTATAAGTCCAATTAGAACTTGGTATACATAACTGTGCTGTATATTTTTATTTTAAATGTAGGACTCACTTTCATAATTCTAACCATCTCTCCCTGAATATGTTGTATATTGTGACAGCAATCAGCAGCAAGAATGTAGGTTTTTCTTCCAATCAAAGGCATCCTTTATAAGTAGATATCTCATACCAATGGCTTGAGAATGGTTTGAAGGTTTCAAGCAATATCTCAACTAACTTCCAGTACCAGAGTGTGCACCCTAGAACCCTCTAGTCTGGGATTTATAGCTCAGAGAAACAGTGTCAAATCGTTCCTCTAGGTTTAGATCATAAACACAAACCAAAAGTCTCAAGCAGTGCACACATGGGAGCATCATTCAGAGTGAATGTTGTTTAGAAAAATGCTGTGAAGCATCTGGGATAATAGTCAAAGCATCATTATGGTGGTAAGAGTAAAATGTTGTGAGTCATGCCATAATCACTAGGATTTCTTGGCCAATTTATGAATAGTTCTGCTCTGTAGAAGATATTTCATTGGAGTAATAAACAACTAATGCCTCAGAGATATGTGGCTTTTTTGACTGAGAGCACCAGCCCAGAAAGTTTCATTGTAATGTACAAGTCAAAAACTGCTGAATGTTATGAAAACTGAAATCATGGAGAATGCCTTTTTCCTTTGGAAAATGATGTGATTTATCAACGGTTAACTTTGTCTACCAAATAAAAATATGGTAGAAAATAATTGGCTCAAGGAGGACTTGAAGGACAAGCTCTCTGGGAATGGAGATCTCATAGCTCCTTGAACCCTAGTTTGAGTGGCATGAATACCAAAAGAAATGGAAATGGCAGACTATGAAGATAACGTTTGTACCTGATCTTATTTTAGAGAGCATTACATCTCAGAAAATCAATCAGTAAGAAACACTGGAAATTAAATTTCTTGTATTTGCAATTCAAGAAATAAGATTCTTAATAAAATATTTTTAAATATATACAGTTAAACTTTTCCTTTGAGATCTAAAATTTGAAAAAGATATGCCATTTTTGATCATTGGATTGCATTATATTGGAGATGCTAACCAGTTCAGTAAGGCAAGAAAAAGAAATATAAGGTACAAAAATGAGAATTAAAAAAAAAAAAAACTCCTTATTAGCAGATACATCAATTTACATGCAGTTAAGCTAAAGTAATACATATATAAAACCATTGGAACTAACAAAAAAGCTTCTTAAAGTTTTGTACATACAAACTCAATGTACAAAATCCAATTGTATTTCTATATGCCAACAATAAAGAACTAAAAAATTATGGTATTTAAAAAAAGATAAATTTTGTAACAGTATAACTTAAAGTACCCAGGATTATCTAAGAAATCATGGACAAGACTTCCACACAGAAAATTCTAAACCGTTATTGAGAAATAGTAAGAGACTACATAAATGAGAAGATATAATACATTCATGGATTGGAATATGCAGTTTTTTCTTTTTTTAATTAAAAAATTTTTTTCTCAATATTTTAAATATATCACTTTTCCCCAAATTACACTACCAAGGAAAATCCCTAATTTTTATGTGGATTTTGATAAGCCAGTTCTAAAATTTATAAGGGGAAATACAAACTGCCAAGAATAATCAAGATATACTTAATAAAAATATGCTGGAAAAAAAATGCTGGGAGGAATTGTTCTAACAGGTATCAAAATATATATATATATATTTTTTTTTTGAATTTTATTTTATTTTTTTAAACAGCAGGTTCTTATTAGTTATCTATTTTATACATATTGGAGTATATATGTCAATCCCAATCTCCAAATTCATCCCAGCACCACCACCACCCTTCCTCTGATTTCTCCCCTTGGTGTCCAAATGTTTGTTCTCTACATCTGTGTCTCTATTTCTGCCTTGCAAACTGCTCCATCTGTACCATTTTTCTAGATTCCACATATATGCCTTAATATACGATATTTGTTTTTCTCTTTCTGACTTACCTCACTCTTTATGACAGCCTCTAGGTCCATCCACGTTTCTACAAATGACCCAATTTCATTCCTTTTTATGGCTGAGTAATATTCCATTGCATATATGTACCACATCTTCTTTATCCATTTGTCTGTCAATGGGAATTTAGGTTGCTTCCATGACCTGGCTACTATAAATAGTGCTGCAATGAACTATTTGCAGAATGTGTCTTTTTGAATTATGGTTTTCTCTGGGTATATGCCCAGTACTGGGATTGCTGGGTCATATGGTAATTCATTTTTAGTTTTTTAAGGAACCTCCATACTGTTCTCCATAGTGGCTGTATCAATTTACATTCCCACCAACAGTACAAGAGGGTTCCCTTTGCTCTACACCTTCTCCAGAATTTGTTGTTTGTAGATTTTCTTATGATGCCAATTCTGACCAGTGTGAGGTGATACCTCATGGAAGTTTTGATTTGCATTTCTCTAATAATTAGTGATATTGAGCAGCTTTTCATGTTCCTCTTGGCCATCTTTATGTCTTCTTTGGAGAAATGCCTACTTAGGTCTTCTGCTTATTTTTGGATTGAGCTGCATGATCTGTTTATATATTTTGGAGATAAATCCTTTGTCCACTGATTCATTTGCAAATATTTTCTCCCACTCTTAGGGTTGTCTTCTCATCTTGTTTATAGTTTCCTTTGATGTGCAAAAGCTTTTAAGTTTCATTAAGTCCCATTTGTTTATTTTTGTTTTTATTTCCATTTCTCTAGGAGATGGTCAAAAAAGATCTTGGTGTGTGATTTATGTCAAAGAGTGTTCTTCCTATGTTTTCCTCTAAGAGTTTTATAGTGTCCAGTCTTACATTTAGGTCTTTAATCAATTTTGAGTTTATTTTTGTGTATGGTGTTAAGGAGTGTTCTAATTTCATTCTTTTAAATGTAGTTGTCCAGTTTTCCCAGCACTACTTATTGAAGAGACTCTCTTTTCTCCATTGTATGTCCTTGCCTCCTTTGGCATAGATTAGTTGACCGTAGTTACATTGGTTTATCTCTGGGCTTTCTATCCTGTTCCATTGATCTATATTTCTGTTTTTGTGCCAGTACCATATTATCTTGATTACTCTAGCTTTGTAGTATAGTCTGAAGTCAGGGAGTCTGATTCCTCCAGCTCCATTTTTTCCCCTCAAGATTGCTTTGGCTATTCGGGGTCTTTTGTGTCTTCATAAAAATTTTAAGATTTTTTGTTCTGGTTCTGTAAAAAATGCCATTGGTAACTTGATAGGGATTGCATTGAATCTGTAGATTGCTTTGGTTAATATAGTCATTTTCACAATATTGATTCTTCCAATCCAAGAACATTGTATATCTGTCCATCTCTTCGTGTCATCTTTGATTTCTTTCATCAGTGTCTTATAGTTTTCTGAGTACAGGTCTTTCACCTCCCTTAGGTAGATTTATTTCTAGGTCTTTTATTCTTTTTGTTGCAATAGTAAAGGGGAGTGTTTCCTTAATGTCACTTTCAGATTTTTCATCATTAGGGTATAGGGATGCAAGAGATTTCTCTGCATTAATTTTGAATCCTGCAACTTTACCAAATTCAATGATTAGCTCTACTAGTTTTCTGGTGGCAACTTTAAAATTATCTATGCATGTCATCTGTAAACAGTGACAGTTTTACTTCTTCTTTTCCAATTTGTATTCTTTTGTCTCTTCTTCTTCTCTGATTGCCATGGCTAGGACTTCCAAAACTATGTTGAATAATAGTGGTGAGAGTGGACATCCCTGTCTTGTTTCTGATCTTAGAGGAAATAGTTTCACTTTTTCACCACTGAGAATGATGTCTGCTGTTGGTTTCTCATAAATGGCCTTTATTATGTAGAGGAAAGTTCCCTCTATGCCCACTTTCTAGAGAGTTTTTATAATAAGTGATGTTGAATTTTGTCAAAAGCTTTTTCTGCATCTATTGAGATGATCATATGGTTTTTCTCTTTAATTTGTTAATATGGTGTATCACATTGATTGATTTGCATATATTGAAGAATCCTTGCATCGCTGGGATAAATCCCACTTGATCATGTTGTATGATCCTTTTAATGTGCTGTTGGATTCTGTTTGCTAGTATTTTGTTGAGGCTTTGGTATCAGGGTGATGGTGGCCTCATAGAATGAGTTTGGGAGTGTTCCTTCCTCTGCAATATTTTGGAAGAGTTTGAGAAAGATGGGTGTTAGTTCTTCTCTAAACGTTTAATAGAATTCACCTGTGAAGCCATCTGGTCCTGGACTTGTGTTTGTTGGAAGATCTTTAATCACAGTTTCAATTTCATTACTTGCGATTGGTCTGTTCATATTTTCTGTTTCTTCCTGGTTCAGTCTTAGAAGGTTATACCTTTCTAAGAATTTGTCTATTTCCTCCAGGTTGTCCATTTTATTGGCATAGTGACTTATAATAGTCTCTTATATGCTTTGTTTTTCTGTGGTGTCCATTGTAACTTCTTTTTCATTTCTAATTTTATTGATCTGAGTCCTCTGCCTCTTTTTCTTGATGAGTCTGGCTAAAGGTTTATCAATTTTGTTTATCTTCTCAAAGAACCAGCTTTTAGTTATATTGGTCTTTGCTATTGTTTTCTTTGTTTCTCTTTCATTTATTTATGCTCTGATCTTTATGATTTCTTTCCTTCTACTCACTTTGGGTTTTTTTGTTTTTCTTTCTCTAGTTCCTTTAGGTGTAAAGTTAGATTGTTTATTTGAGATTTTTCTTGTTTCTTAAGGTAGGATTGTATTGCTATAAACTTCCCTCTTAGACCTGCTTTTGCTGCATCCCATAGGTTTTGGGTCATTGTGTTTTCATTGCCATTTGTCTCTAGGTATTTTTTGATTTCCTCTTCGATTTCTTCAGTGATCTCTTGATTATTTAGCACCATATTGTTTAACCTCCACATGTTTGTATTTTTTACATTTTTTTCCCTGTAATGGTTTTCTAATCTCATAGCACTGTGGTTGGAAAAGATGCTTGATATGATTTAATTTTCTTTAATTTACCAAGGCTTGATCTGTGACCCAAGATATGATCTATCCTGGAGAATGTTCTGTGAGCATTTGAGAAGAAAGTGTATTCTGTTGTTTTTAGATGGCATGTCCTAGAAATATCAATTAAGTCCATCTTGTTTAATGTATCATTTAAAGCTTGTGTTTCCTAATTTATTTTCATTTTGGATGATATGTCCATTGGTGAAAGTGGGGTGTTAATGTCCCCTACTATGATTGTGTTACTGTCGATTTCCCCTTTTATGGCTGTTAGCATTTGCCTTATGTATTGAGGTGCTCCTATGTTGGGTGCATAAATATTTACAATTGTTATATCTTCTTCTTCGAGTGATTCCTTGATCATTATGTAGTGTCCTTCCTTGTCTCATGTAACATTGTTTATTTTAAAGTCCATTTTATCTGATATGAGTATTGTTACTCCAGCTTTCTTTTGATTTCCATTTGCATGGAATATCTTTTTCCATCCCCTCACTTTCAGTCTGTATGTGTCCCTAGGTCTGAAGTGGGTCTCTTGTAGACAGCATATATACAGGTCTTGTTTTTGTATCCATTCAGTGAGCCTGTGTCTTTTGGTTGGAGCATTTAATCCATTCACATTTAGGGTAATTATCAATATGTATGTTCCTATTATCATTTTTTTAATTGTTTGGGTTTGTTATTGTAGGTGTTTTCCTTCTCCTGTGTTTCCTGCCTATAGAAGTTCCTTTAGCATTTGTTGTAAAGCTGGTTTGGTGGTGCTGAATTCTCTTAGCTTTTGTTTGTCTGTAAAGCTTTTGATTTCTCCATCGAATCTGAATGAGATCCTTGCCAGGTAGAGTAATCTTGGTTGTAGGTTCTTCCCTTTCATCACTTTAAATATAACATGCCACTCCCTTCTGGGTTGTAGAGTTTCTGCTGAGAAATCAGCTGTTAACCTTATGGGAGTTTCCTTGTATGTTAGTTGTGGGTTTTCCCTTGTTGCTTTTAATAATTTTTCTTTGTATTTAATTTTTGTTAATTTGATTACTATGTGTCTCAGTGTGATTCTCCTTGGGTTTATCCTGCCTGGGACTCTCTGCCCTTCCTGTACTTGAGTGGCTATTTCCTTTCCCATGTCAGGGAATTTTTTGACTATAATCTCTTCAAATATTTTCTTGGGTTCTTTCTCTCTCTCTTCTCCTTCTGGTACCCTTATAATGTGAATATTGGTGCGTTTAATGTTGTCCCAGAGGTCTCTTAGGCTGTCTTCATTTCTTTTCATTCTTTTTTCTTTATTTTGTTCCGTGGCAGTGAATTCCACCATTCTGTCTTCCAGGTCACTTATCCATTCTTCTGCCTCAGTTATTCTGCTATTTATTCCTTTTAGTTTACTTTTCATTTCAGTTATTGTATTGTTCATCTCTTTTTGTTTGTTCTTTCATTCTTCTAGGTGTTTGTTCTTTAATTCTTCTAGGTGTTTGTTAAACATTTCTTTCATCTTCTTGGTCTTTGCCTCCATTCTTTTTCTGAGGTCCTGGATCATCTTCACTATCATTATTCTAAAATCTTTTTTTGGAAAGTTTCCTATCTCCACTTCATTTAGTTGTTTTTCTAGGGTTTTATCTTGTTCCTTCATCTGGTACATAGTACTCTGCCTTTTCATTTTGTCTGTCCTGTGAATGTGGTTTTCCTTCCACAGGCTGTAGTACTGTAGTTCTTCTTGATTCTGCTGTCTGCCCTCTGGAGGATGAGGCTATCTAAGAGGCTTGTGCAGGCTTCTTGATGGGAGGGACTGATGGTGGGTGGAGGTGGGTGTTGCTCTGGTGGGCAGAGCTCAGTAAAACTTTAATCCACTTGTCTGTTGATGAGTGGGGCTGAGTTCCCTCTCTGTTGGTTGTTTGGCCTGAGGAAAACCAACACTGGAGGCTACAGACTCTTTGGTGGGTCTAATGGTGGACTCCGGGATGGCTCATGCCATGGAGTTCTTCTCAGAACTTTTTCTGTCAGTGTCTTTGTCCCTGTGGTGAGCCACAGCCACCCCCTGCCTCTGCAGGAGACCCTCCAGCACTAGCAGGTAGGTCTGGTTCAGTCTCCTATGGGGTCACTGTTCCTTCCCCCTGGGTCCTGATGTGCACACTATTTTGTGTGTGTCTTCCAAGATTGGAGTCTCTCTTTTCCGCGGTCCTGTCAAAGTCCTGCAATCAAATTCCGCTAGCCTTCAAAGTCTGATTCTCTGGGAATTCCTCCTCCTGTTGCCGGACCCCCAGGTTGGGAAGCCTGACATGGGGCTCAGAACCTTCACTGCAGTGGGTAGACTTCTGTGGTATAATTGTTTGATGATCATTCAGCAGTCAGCCCTGATTCCAGTGCTCTCACAAGAGGGAGTGAGCACATATCCTTCTACTCTGCCATCTTGAAGCAATCTTCAAAACATATTTTTAAGTTATAGTAATAATGGGAGTAAGGTACTTGTGCAGGGATGGTCAAATTGACCAATCAGAATAAACTTCATGGAAACAGACCTTCACATACAATAGTATTTTATTTTGATACAGTGGGGACAGCATAGTCTTTTGTATAAACTGTACTGAGAAAACTATACATTCATGGTGGTGGTGGGGGAATACAATGACACCTACCTCAAAGATTACACCCAAAAAAATCAACTGCAGAAGGATTAAAGGCACAAAAGAAGAAGGTAAAATCTGTTAAACTTTTAGAATATAGAATATCTTTATGACTCCAAAGTAAGTATAGCTTTCTTAAGTAAGATATAAAAAAGCACTGGCACTCTATATCTGTGTATGTGTCTCTATGTGTGAAAATTATCTAAATACATGTGACTAAATACCCTTTGGGTGGAAAATAAAATGGGAACTTATGAAATACCTACAACTCAACGAAAGTAGAGCATGACAAATCAAGAACACTGAGGCTAGCTAAAACAATCTCAGAGAGAATTTTAATCCTTTTAAGTCAGAAGAGTAGAAATGTTAAATAACAAGAATTCAACACTAAAGTTTAAAAAAAATGCACATTTTTTGTAAATTTTATAAATACCATAAAATAAGAAAAGACAAAAGAAGAAATCAGTGAACTAAAGAACCAAATAATAGAAAATATCAAAATCTAAAACTGTTTCTTTGAAAGTATCAACAATATAGACAAAATCCCAGAAAAACAGATCAATTAGAATGTAGATTCAAATAAGCATACTACAGAATGAAAGGGAAAATAACAGATATACAATTTTAAAAAGTATTTTTAACAAGTACACATTCAAACTACCTGAAATGGATAATTTTCTAGAAAAATATAAAATGACAAAATTGACACAGGATGAAAAAAAATTTTTTAATATATATAAGCTAATACCTTTTAGTGAAATTGAATTTAATTAAAAACCTCCCAAATCCTAGGTCCTGGAAGCTCACAGATGAGTTCTGCCTGCCTTTGAAAAAGACTGATAAACCCTCTTGTCTACAAGTTGTTCCAGAAAAGAGAAAGTGGGTGAGTTATCCAAGTAATTTTTTAATATCAGTAACTAGAAAAGGCCATTTGGTAAAAACTGACCATCAGCTCATCTTCTCTGATTCTGCCTGAGAGACTTTGGTAAAGTTATAGTTGCCAACAGAAACCATACATTTTATTTAGGGATTTAATGGAAAACCTTTCAATAACAGGAAGACTGATGACGCAAACACTTTGAAAATATAATTTACTAAACTGGACATTATATTGTATTATACATATGAAGGTGAACACTAAAGTATAATTATAAGACTTTTACTTTGGAAAACTAAGGATACAATAGTAGATATATTGGGGTGGAAGTCCTTTCTTGTTATATTTATAACTATTCCATTACAAAGAAATTGTATCTTGGTAATTTTTTTTCAATCATCCTCTGACATGTTAGTTTTTTTTTTTTTTAATCTAAAATGTTTGTATGGTTTAATTTGTATATCTGCTTATTGAAAACTACATTTACTTATTTTATTTATTAGAAAATTAAAGATTATCTATCTAATTTTAAATATGCATCCCAGGACTATGATCATTTTTTTCTCTAAAATCTCAATAATTTCATTTTATAGTGTCACAGTTTTATACATGTATTAGTTTAACTATGTAGTTAAAGCATTCATAATATTAAGCAGATAGAGGGAATGAACTAAAGCACCAGTTCTCAAGTATGGTTTGAGGACCCCAGAAGTTCCCAGAGACCATTTCAGAGAGTTTATGAGGCCAAAGCTATTTTCATAATAATATGAGGGTATTATTTGCTTTTTTCCACTGCACTAATATTTGCAATGATGGTCCAAAGCAAAGAAGGGTAAAGCAGCTAGAGCCTTAGCACAAATCAAACAATGACAACAAACTATATGTATGGTCATTACATTCAACACTACCATGTATGCATATTAAAGTGCTAGCTTTGCTTAATATCCTTGATGAAACAATAAAAAGTATTCATTTTAATTTTATTAAACCTTGACCTATAGGTACACCTTTTTAATATTATGTGTGATGAAATGGGACGTACCCACAGAACTTACCTGCTGCTCACTCAGGCATGAGAGCTATCTCAAGGAAAGCACTTGTGCCATTATTTGAGTTACAAGCTGAAACTGTCCCATTTTTCATTGAACACCATTTGTACTTGATAGAACAACAGAAAGACAAGCTATGGTTATCAGACTTAGATTTTGGCAGACATTTCCTCAAAAATGAACAAAGTGAACCTGTCAATTCAAGGAACATAACTGACATCGTTTGTTCCTAATGGTAAGATTTGAACTTTCAAATTAAAATTAGAATTTTGGTACTTTGACAACTTCTCAATATTTATAGTCTTTCCTGATGATATGGGTGGTGATTATATGATATGGATTTTTTTTACATATTATAGAATTAAATGTGTCAACATCTGGAAGATTTGCATTAGTCAGTGAATATTTTTAAGTGACCCATGTGTGATGTTACAGCATCACACATGGGCAAATGATCTATTCAAACAGTAAGATAGACCAATGGATTTTAATGTAAATCTAGCATGAAAAATTGGCATGATTTCAGATTCCACATTGCAACTAAGCTTTAGGAAACTACTACTTGTCGAGTTTTATTAGAGTACCAAAGAAGAATATCTACAATAAGCTGACAAAGCTATTAGAATATTCCTTGCTTTTCCAGCCACATATGTGTTTGAGGCCAGAATCTCTTACTGTATGTACAATAAAATAACACATTGCAACAAATTGAATGCAGAATGTGAGAATTCAAATGTCTCCATTAAGCCCTATATTAAAGAGATTTGCAAATTTAAAACAATGCCACTCACACTTCTCACTATTGTTTTAGAAAATATAGTTATCTTTTATAAAAATATATATCATAAAATACATAATGTTAGTGTGAAATGGATTTTTATTGTCATTTCAAATAAATTAATGAATAGTTTTTAAAGTTCTCAATTTTAATTTCAAATATGGTAGCTATTGATAGATGGTAATATAACAATAAAAAAGAAGCTCTCTGAAATACTCAATAATTTTTAACAGTGTAAAGAGCTCTAGAGACCAAATAGTTTGAGAACCCTTGAACTTGATATACACATAGTAACAGGTTATATTTTTAAAACAAAATAATACAAGAACAAAAGCCACAAAATGGAACAATATTTTAAATGCATCTGTAATCAAAATAATGATATATAATTATATAACATATATTGTTTAATTATTTAATATAATAATTAAAATATATAACTATATAATATATAATGTTATTAACTAAATTATTAATTAATCAATTAATTAAATTATTATTAGTGAAATACCACATTTTCTAAGGTGTATGCACTTTACAGTTATTTTAGACTGGGTTCCTACTAAAGTAAAGGAAGTGGGAGAAGGGTTTAAGAAAAAGGAATTAGGAACACTGAACATTTATAATCTTTTTAGGGGGATTGCAAACAGATATCCAAGTGTATTATCAGCCTAATGAAGAAAACATCAGGGAATAGAGAAATACAGAGCTTTCATTTTCCTGTTTAAGAGTGGTCAACCTTTGATAAATTCAACTTTTTCTGGAATCTATAGAAGTTAGCATCATTGGATTACAAGCCTTGTAAGCTTTACATAAGTGCCTCTCTAAATTTCCACAGTGTTCTGCGGCAGCTTGAATACTAAGTACCTACAGCTGCTTATTCCGTCTTTGATATGCACTATCCATATCTGTGTCCCTTCAGTAAGCAACCTGGGTGTTTTAAACTCTCTTAGTTTAACACAACTGTTACAAAAATTTAATTGAGTAATTTGAAGATCTAATTGGCTTTATTACATGATTCATAAATAGGGTGGCATCTCATCTGGCAAACAGAGGGATACTCCAAGGGGTTACACATCATGGAAGTCTTTTGTATTAAGGAGGGCAGGACAAGGAAAGGGAATCATCAGTAGGGAAACAATGAAAGTTCTTTGGAGGAAAGTAAAAATTCAGGTGATGACAGCTTCTCATTGGCTGAGCTGCAGCATTTTCCATTGGCTGGGCTTGATGCTGGGCAAAAAGAAGTCTTCCTTCCTCCTGCTGAGGTAATAAAGGAGTTGCACTTCCTGTTTAGGAGCGCAAGGTACCCTCTCTTCCTGTTGGGGTCAGTAACTGACAGTTTCTTGTTGGTCTAATTGACCAAGAGTGGTAGGGCATGAGAGCTCCTTCTACGGCCTTCCCAACTCCAAGTTTAGTTGAGGTATTTAAATACAGCTCAATGACTAAATAAGTTGGTGTTATTCAGAAATCCCTTTACAATCTTGAACTGTAATATAAATCGAAAAATAAAATTCAATTCCTAAAATATCTACAGAAAAAAATACCACCACCACAATAATCTTTTCTATGATTTTAATAGGGATTTATGAATTTCTATAGCTTGTGCTAATAAATCTATATATGGAGTCAATAAGATAAATCAACTAAATATGAAGATTTTAACAACAGGGGTGTGTCTTTGAGAGGATCCAATAGTTTTCTTCCCATCTGAGCTCTACCTCTCATGAGAATGAGAACTAAAACAGCATAACCAGCAGATGGAAACCAAATGATCTCTGTATTAGTGATTAATGTGGAAGAAGGACAGCTCAGCCTAAGACCAATGGGCCTGCCAATTCAGTCTCCAAGATAGACCTTGGGACAGTCCCTCAGAGGGAAAGTTCCAGTCACCAGGACACACCTACCCATGTCACTTCCACCCACCACTAGAGAAGAAAGCCCCCAACTTGGTGTTTTTGACAGATTAGTTCCATCTAAGGGAGAAACATGGAACAATGGCTTCCAATGGTATTCTCCACCTGTATCTCACTCCATCTCCAAGTGGAGTATGAAGGCATGGGACAGGAGAGGCAAATTGTTTAAGGGAGATCACTCCCCAGGGAGCCTAGAATAATGCAAGGACTCTATAGTGATACAGACCAGGTTTCATGGCCTTCCCCAATCAATAGAAATTGATAAGAGGCCAGTCAAGAAATTCAGGTAAGGCCTTATTGGGGCTCCTGCAGCCGTAGGAGGGAGGAAAAACAAGTAATGTAACATGTTCCCTTGCTCACTCCCCAAAGTGGAGGGCAAGCTGGTTTTCCTTATATGGGTTGAGGGTAGGGGTGTGTCGGGGGGGCGGCAGAGGAGTGGTTTAGGTGGTTTGCCCACTCCTTTGGTGGTGTCGAGTGCAGCCAGCATGCGCAGTGCCCTGCTTTTTTTCCTGGCTCTTCAGAAGTGGCAGTTGGGTTTTTTTTGTTTTTGTTTTTCTTTTTGTATCTTTTTGTCCAGAATTTGCCCCAACTGCTCATGCACATAGTTTTTTTTTAGTCCCATATATTTACTTTGTATTTTGTTGCTGGAGGAGACTTTTGTCCAGGTGCAAGCCCTGCAGCAAAGAGTCCCAGGCCCCAGCCTGTCTCAATAGGAACTATGATACTTAATGGTGATGAAAGCAAACATTCGTTTAATGATTATTATGCCAGGAACTATTTTAAGTATATTAACATATTTTCATGTTTAATCCTCACTTCAAACTTACTTTTATTTTTATTTTTATATATGATTGAACCAAACCACAGAGAGGTTAAGTAATATTCTGAAGGAATTCGAGCTGTTAAATGGAGGGTTTGGGTATTCAATCTTAACTGTAAATTGACCAGACATCTCTGTACTGATAGAATTTTTTTTTAAATTTTAACTCACAGGTAGGAAAAGAAAGTAGTCTTGAAATTTATCAATAATATATTTTATCTTTCATTTTGCAATTGCTGTAGTAGCTGAAATGTGGCACAGAATGTAGAGAGTGCACATATGTTTAAATTTTATCATGGGGAACATAGTATCGATCATGCTTCAGTAACAGTACCACAATAATCATGTTATTTTCATGATATAAAATCAAATTTTCTTGCGGATTGTGTTTTAGGAAAATAGATTACCTTTCCTTTTATGTGGAAAAAGAGTTTTTAACAAGGCAACTCCTCACTTCTGATACCTCCCCCCCTCCAACTGGCAGCTCAGAAGATAACAAAGGAGCCTGAGAGGCAGTCCTCAGCCATATGCACATTCTTCCCCTTTGGAGATGATGAAGCCAAGCAGAGAAAGCACAGTGAATCATAGTGTTTCTTGCCCACACGGTCATCGCCATGGCAACTACAGTTGCCAGGTGGAGAATTCTATCATACATCATAATTGCTATGTCCACTTTCAGCAGATTAGAAAGGAAATGTCCATAATTATGACCTGAATTAAAATATTCTAAAGTAACTAAGAGTATTGACATCATAACCAATAATAAACTATAATTATGTGATATTTATTGCCATAAAAACTGTGTGTATTTAGACATAAGAATACTCAATATTATAAATAATACTTCTCATTAGATATATTTAATATCTTGATGTGTTACCTCAGTTAGTGATGTGTTGCACACATGCAAAAATGATGCCTTTAAGATTTTAATATCCTTTAAATAGTGAAAGAAGCCACAACAATTTTAATACTTTGGAAGAGTAGGATACTTATATATAGTTTCCCTGGAACAATATAATATGGAAAAGGTATTATTGAATCCACTGGAGAAGACATTGGCTAGGAGTACTGTATACCCATTTGTTAAATGTGTCTAAAATTTGCTAAAATAAGAAACTCAGAAATAAATATCAAAGAAGTAAATAATAATCCACTTCCCCTATTAAAAATATTAAAGGAAACTAGAATTTATGTTGTCTTCCTATTGAAGGTCTGAGCTATTTTAAATGATTTTTTTTAAACTTTATTGCCTTCTTCCATCTACTAATATATCTGTATCAGTTCGTGAAAACTGTGTAAGGATATACAAGCTTCTTCCATTTCATAGCGTTTTTGATGCCAAATATTTTGATAAAATTGTAGAAGTAGCTCTGACAGTGAGATCCACATTGCCATTGCTCCCCTTTGGCTGCCAGAAACCTAGGAGTAAGACTTAAATGTAAAAACAAGTCTATGTCAGTTTCCTGCTACCATTATCTCTAGTCTCTTTCTGAGGAGACTCTCACTTTTCTCTTTTAATATTAAAGGATATCAAATTTTCTTTTTTAAAATAGGATGTATATTCAAAAATATCCCTCTACAAGTAGAAAATGTTAAGAGTAGGACAAAACTCTGAAAAAATTCTGCTAATGTTAATTTGACACTGAGAAATATGGGATTCAAAGGAATCATTAGAAGTTAAAGCAAACCACCTAATTATGGAGCTATTTTCAAGTAAAAGAGGATAGATTGAGTGAGAAAAATTTTCTAGTAGAAAAAGTATATATGAAAAATAATTGAGCAGGTATTTCACAAAGGATGAAACCTGGTGCTGATTCCAGGAAAGATGGAGTAAGCACACTGCACTCTGTCTCTCTCACTGAATTCAACAATAAATCCTGGACAGAGTGAACAGAACAGCTATCTGAAAATTCTGAAAGTAAATAGTCACAGGTTTAATAAGGAAGGACAACAAGGTTCAAAGTGCCACCAGACCAGGAGTATGTTTATCATTTTCCTTTCTTCTAGTATCACTTGGCTGAACTCAAAGACAGACTGGAGCCCATAGTATTCATTAGATGTGGAAAGAACAGTTTCAGATAAGCTCTCTCTCTCTAGTGTAAGAAGCAAGAAAGGGAAATTCTAAGGGTCAGAGAGAGTGGGGAAGCCCCCTGGGTTCCTCTGTTTTCCCTTCTCTCCAGCCGGAGCTCCCATGCAATTTCACAGCAACAACAATGGCAGCAGGGACATCCCTAAAACTCAGAAACACAGAGGTTTTTTCTATGGCCAGAAGAAGTGAGACCCTAAGAGTATGGGGCAAATCCCTGTGCTCATTTCTCTGTGTCCTCCCATTGCTTGGTCCAGGGTAGAGACAGTCTCACTGATTGTGCAGAAGAATGAAGAAACTAAAGCCCCAGTTTTCTAGCCAGAAAACAGAAGGCCTCAGGAACCGACAGTGTCAGTGAGATCACAAGAGCAGGGAGATCAAGAGAGTGATCTCATAAGACTGTGCATGAAATTCTGGTATCACCTCTGAGTTTGAGAATGAGCCACAGGGTAGAACACTTCTCCTATTCAGACTGTCAGCTGGCTGGTGCAAAAATGGGGTTTCAAAAACTACTCCAATTATTTGAAAACTAAAAACCTTAAAACAGCTGTTATAACCATGCTCCAAGATAAAAGGGAAGACATTTTTTAAATGAATAGGAAGCTAGAAAATTACAGGAAAAAAAATATAAAGAAGAAACAGATGGAAATTTTATAGTTTAAAAATACAATAGCTGAAATTTAAATTCACTGGATGGGCTGAATTGCAGCAAAACAGAGATAACAGAGGAAAGAATCAGCAAATGTGAAGATGTAAATTATTTACTTGTGCAAAAGAGAGAAATAAAATTTAAAAAGAGAGCCTTAGGTACCTATAGTATAATACCAAAAGAATTAGCATTCATGCTATCAGAGTTCTAAAAACAGAGAAGAGTGCAAGGCAGAAAAAAAAAAAAATATGTGAAGAAATGTTAACTGAAAACTCTCAAGTTTATCAAAAGTGTCAAATTAAAACAAGTCTGGACTTACATAAGGAAAGGTTTTAATTAGAAGAACTATTGCAATAGGGAGAATGATCTCAGAAATCTGTGATGTCTCAAGATCTTACAGAAAATATATTTTCTTTTATAGGGTAAAGAAGGAGGCTGGCAGAAATAAGCAGAATATTTGGAAGGGCAGCTGGACAAGCAAAGGGAAATGACCAGGGGGTGTCTAACAGGAAAAGTCTTGCTGTGCTCAGCTGTAACCCAGGAGAAGGTGCTAAGGGTCCACCTTTCACTTCTGTGGGT
The DNA here is from genome assembly GCF_028023285.1 of Balaenoptera ricei. Lineage (NCBI taxonomy): Eukaryota > Metazoa > Chordata > Mammalia > Artiodactyla > Balaenopteridae > Balaenoptera > Balaenoptera ricei. The sequence continues at coordinate 21,000,688 of NC_082644.1, forward strand.
GGTGGGCTCAGGATGGAGGGCCAGCAGAGTTCAGGGCCTGTAAGAAAGAGAGAAGCTGAACTAAAGTTTGGTCAAGACAAAGCAGAGGGTGGGAAATAGGCAATTGGGAGCACTTGGTCAAAGGATGTACACTTAAGAGAATTCAGAAGCTCAGCAAATTTGAAAAAGGATACACTCAAAGAAATCTATCTTGGACACATTATGTTCCAACTGCTGGAAACTAAAGGCAAAGAAAAATCTTGAATGCGATCAGAGAAGAACAATGCATTATGTATAGCTAAACACATGGCATCATGGAAAAGGCAGAACTCAGAGAGAGCCAGACACTAGGAGTGAAGGAGCAATATGACTGAATATCTTGGCATGATGGACACTTCTGTATCCTGGTTATGGTCGTGGTTGTACAAATTAATGCATATATTAAAATTCATAGAACTGTACACCAAAAAAAGTCAATTTTCTATTTTTTTTTGCATAACAATTGAAAAAGTTAAAATTTTAAGAATATAACCAAAAATTACTTCCACTCATTAGTCATTAGGGACATGCAAGTTAAAACTACAATAAGATAGCACTATATACACATAGAATGAGTAAAATGAAAAAAAAGACTAGTAATTCCAGGTATTGCTAAGGGATGTAAAGCAACTAGAGCTCATGGACACTATTGTGGGATCATTATGTGGTACAATTACTTTGGAAAACTGCTCAGCATTATCTAGAAAAATTGAAAGTACACATATCTGAAGACTCTGCCATGTCACTTTTAAAGATGTACCCAAAGAAATGGTGCACATAGGTTCCAAAAACATATTCAAGAATATGTACATCTGTACCATCCCTAATGGTTCCAAAATGGGAAAAACACAAATACACATCAGGAATAAATATATTGTTGTTTGTCTTTACTGTGGAGTACAACACAGCAATGAAAACAAATGTGTCCTCACAGCAGTCACTCCACAGCTACATGGATGAATATTGAGTGAAATAAGTCAGACCAAAAAAGAGTACATATGGTTTGATTCTATTTGTTTAGAGTTCAAAAACACGCAAAACTAATCCTGTACTAATTATAAGTTTAACAATGCTTACCTACATGAAAATGCTAAAAGTAAAATCAAGAAAGTGATTGGTGATTGGTGCAACAGGAAGTATACTGATCACCTCTCTAGGCAGAAGGAAGAGTTGTGATTAAGAAAGTTAGGGCTTCTACAGACTCACATATATGGAGAACAAACTAGTGGTTACCAGTGGGGAGAGGGAAGGGGGGAGGGGTAGTATAGGGGTAAGGGGAAAAAAAGGGTTATTATGAGATTTTATGAAATCATGTGTGTGAAACTTTTGAAAATTATAAAGTGCTATAGAAAATAAAGAATTTTTCATTCAATTAAAAAAAGCTAAATAAATAAAATAAAATGTCTGTTCACTACAAAAGGAAAGGAAAAAAGTTAGGACTTCTAGTGTTCTAGCAATATTTTATTTCTTGACCCAAGTAGAAGTTACAAAAATATTCAGTTTACAGTGATTTACTAAAATGCTCTTTATAGAGTATTAATTTTCCTTTAAGTGTATGATTTCACAATTAAAAAATATATTTCAAAAGGAAAGAAAAAATAATGGCTATATTGAAGAAAATAAGAAAATAATATTGAATAAGTTCTAGCAATGAAAGCTAAACAATAAATCTGGGCATAAGTTAGTTGGGAATAGGCACAAAGCATATATTACATGACAAAATGCAATGAAATCCTTTCCTTTAGAAGGTACAATCCTTCTGAGATTTATTAATTGACTCCTGAAAAAGAGGACCAAGAATGGGATCATTGCATCCCAGTCCTGTCACCCTCAAGTCAGATGATGGTCTCTATCTGTATACTTGTATGATTGCCAGCCAACGAGCTTAGATATATGCAAGATATAATATTGTGAGAGGGCTCAGAAGCCAGTCATAACCAAGATTAGTGAATTAGGAAAGATTTCCTCATTTCCTATAACTGAAATGATTTTATAATGACTTACTAATGTTCAAACATAAATTGTACTATGAAAGATGCAGGGAAAATCCAAGGAAATGCCCAAATAGGGAATGTTGTTAGACATTCCGAGTTTCTGTGTGCCTGTGAGGGTTGTAGAACCAAGTCTTCCATTTGTCCTTAAGAATTGACCAGTGTACCTATTGAGGGACTGGAACTAGGTAAAAAAGTCTCCTGAAGATCTGACCAACCTTGACTCTTCCCCTACAGGTCTCTGATAAAGACTCTATGTGCATACAATGGAGTTTATTTAACTTTAAAAAAAGAAGGAGATCCTGCCATTTGCAACAAGCAGGACATCATACTAAGTGAAGTAAGTCAGACTGAGAAAGACAAATACCACATGGTATCACATATGTGGAATCACAAATAGTCAAATTTATAGAAGCAGAGAGTGGAATGGTGGTTGCCAGGAGCTAGAAGGAGTGGGACACGGGGAGGTGTTGACCAAAGGCTATGAAGTTTAGGTTAAGCAAGATAAATAAGTCCTAGGGATCCGCTTACAGCATAGTTCCCATTGATAACAATACTATATAGCATACTTGAAAATATGCTCAAAGGGTAGATATTTATGTTGTGTTCTTATCACAAAAATAATAATAACAGTAAATAAGAGGGCAAGAGGAGACTTTTTTAGGTGATGCATAAGTTTATGGTATAGATGGTGCTAATGGTTCCATTGATGTATACTTATCTCCAAACTCATCAAGTGGTATACATTAAATGTGTACAACTTTTTGTTTGTTAAAAGAGAGAGAGAGAGACTAAAGAGTTATAAGAACTTTAATCAAACAATAAGGCTCAAATTATTTTGAAGGATAGCTCTTTTAAAACTCCCCATTTTCTCACTATCCTAAAGCAGTTGTATTAACTGAGCATTCTTTCTGAAAGTTGTTTACAGGATAGAAGGGGAGTTAGCTTTCATATACACATTCAGAGTAATATCTCCTTGTGGGAAAACTATCAATCCCATGATTGCTATTATGAAAGAAAACACAAGAACACAAGAAAATCATGCTGGTGGGTGAAGACAAGGTGGCAGTTTGGTGGCTGAGGCCAGATGACAGCTCCACTGTCCTGGAAAGGCTTTCTTGGTCAGCTGGACCTACTGCTGCGGTCAGGCTCTTAGCCAGGGCTCCTACAAGAGCTCCACTGGGATGTGCTGTGGGCTGAAGTAGGTACCCTGGGAGGTCTGTCATCTATTAATGAGTTTCCTGGTCTGGACTTCTATCTGAATGCTTGGTAGAGTTTAGGTTCAATCTCACACAGGTAAATGAAGGGCTTGGGATTAAATCTAAAACCCTCACCTGAAATGTGGGAGAAGCCCAGACCCCAGGATCCAGAGTTAGTACCAATCTCTGTACTGTGAGGGCCCATTCCCTTGGCTTAAAAGTTTTCAATTATTAAAAGTGACTCACAGGTTCATTGCTTGTCTCAGATGCTCTGAATAGTGTGTGTTGTTGCACCAAATCCATACTTAAGGGAGAAAGAACCTCTATTATTCCCTTAATGTATTATGTTCCAATGACTGTTGGAACAGATTACCACAAAATTGGTGGCTTTAAACATCAGGGATTTATTCTCCTAAAGTTCTGTAAGCCAGAAGTCTGAAATCAGGCTCACTGAACTCACATAAAGGTGTCACGAGGGCTGATTCCTTCTGGAGGTCCTAGAGAAGAATCTGTTTCCTCACCTTTCTAACTTCCAGACGCCACCTGCGTTACTTGGCTCCTGACCCCTTCCTTTCATCATGCCAATGTCTTGCTTCTGTCTCTGACTTTTGTAGTCAAATCTCCCTCTGCCTTTCTCTTACAAGGACATTGGTGACACATTTAGGTCTCACTAGGATAAGCAAGGGTAATGTCCTCACCTCAAAATCATTAGTCACATCAGCAAAATCACTTTTTCAATAAAAGGTAACATTCGCAGGTTCCAGGGATTAGGACTTGGTTAACTACGGGGGCCAATATTTAGCTCACCACACTTGGTTTCTTAATGCAGAGGGAGTTTATCTAGCTGGATCCCTACATGCATGGGGTCCCTCCCCTCCCTGCTCATGGAGTTGACCAGATGATTCCTGAAGGATGGATGGAGAGAGAGAGAACAAGAGAGAGAGAGATGTGATAAATAGATATGAAAAATAGGTATAGATATATAATACATATATACACACATAAACATAAACTATATATTACATGTATGCAAATAGGGAAAAGTTTTCTTTTTTCAAAAACAAAGTTTTTAATGTTTAATTTGAAGACCATAAAGGCGTTTTCTCCTCCACCTAATCATTACTCCTCTTAATTCACCCTGATAAGTACTTGCTGGCAGAGTGTCAGAGACTGCTGTGTACAGCGGAGAACCATTTTTCATAATCCTGTGTGTTCGGGAATCATTTTTATCTAGTACCTTGGTTAGAGTTATGCCCATCTTAGGTGATAATGTGGTTTGGGGATTTTTTTTCCTTTTCCCACGTTTCACTGATCAGTTCCTCTGAAACGAGTGGAATTTTAGAACGAAAAATGTTGTTCATATTTTGAAGAAATAAAGTCCATGTGACTTTCTGGAGTCTTTGTCCCTGTAGCTCTCTGAGTTGTGAGGTGCCCTTTCATTCAAACTGAAATTTTGGCCCAGCCCTTGAATGTCTTAGAACTAACTTGTCCCTTGAGAAAGTGATGGAAGTGGTGCTGCTGCTGGGGCTTGTGTGTTCTAACCCTGAATCCCAGGATTCTTCTCATTAAGCTCCTACCTCCTGGTCAGAATTGCTTAGCACTATGGCCAGCAACACATGCTACCAGTTATTATTCAAGTAGGTGAGTTGCTCACCTCTTCTTTCTAGTAACCCACTTCCTTCTGGGCTAAGGTCTTGCTTCCCAGACATGGAAATTCTATCTTTGAAATCCAGACTCTACAGACATTCCATTACCTCTTGGTTACATGTCTACACTTGTCACCACACCTGAGATTCCCCTGACTGCTTACTTTGTCTCTGAAGACATATTCAACTTCTGGGTCTTGGAAATCTACAAACTGGCCCACCCTGTCACTTGCTGAGCCCCATCTGTTCTGTACCTCACAGAGGGTTATTGACCAAGACTTCTTCTCTTTTGACATTAGGTCCTCAGTATTTTTTAAATGGCAGGAATGTAAGTTTTATACTTTGGGCACTGAGGCTTTCTGCCCTCAAGGAAGAAGGGATGTGTCTGGAGTGACTTTGTGTGGAATCAGGAATAGGGCCAGGGTGGCAGACCAGAGGCTGGGCAAGGAGGAGATATGGGACAGAGGAAGACTATGCTCAAGGAAACAGGTGTGGGCTCTGCCAGAATGAGCACAGTATAAATATCAGGACCTTTGTGTTCATTTTAACCAATAACAGCGAGGATTGATAAATACTAATGGAAGATGACCCTATGTTTTGGCCAGCAAGACTGCTCATTATCTATAATGAAGCCATTAAATATAAACTTTTGTGTAAGAAAATATACCTTCAGGGACTTCCCTGGTGGTCCAGTGGTTAAGATCCGTGCTTCTACTGCAGGGGGAACAGATTCGATCCCTGGTCAGGGACCTAAGATTCCACATACTGCAAGGCATGGACAAAAAAAAAAAAAAAAGAGAGAGAGAGAGAGAATATACCTTCAGTTTTTCTTTCATCATTTTCCCACAAGTGTTGAAAATGGAACAAATATTGTTACTGAGTCCAAGTTCGTACTGCTTGCCTCATGACAGGCCAATAAATTGAGAGAGATGAGTTGTTAGGGTAAGGAATAGCAACTTTATTCAGAAAGCCAGCAGACCAAGAAGATGGTGGATAAGTGTCCCAAAGAACCATCTTACCCATGTTAGAATTCAGTCTTCTTTTATACTAAAAAGGGAGGGAGTGTAGTTTGTTACTGCAAGCTTCTTGGTATCAGAATCCTTTGTTCTTGCAGTGGTAGGTCAGGTCATACTGTTCCTGTAAACCTCCAACAAGACAGGTATTATTCTCTGTTATGCAAATTTTTATCTCTATATGAATGGAAAAGTGTTATATCTTTCCAGATCAGAGGCTTGAGAATGGAATATGCTATCTATTTCACACTATAGGCAACATTCTTAACTTGTAGCAAAAACAATAGAGTACAAAGGTTAAAGTAAAAGTAAAGGTTAAAGTAAAAGAAACACATCCAATATAGAGTCAAATTTGTTCATCCCTATTACAATATCATGAGAGATTCAGTGCAAGGTGAGTCCTGACTTCATTCACTTGACTTGATTCCCTAAGTGCATCAGGAAGCATAATTATTTCTCTGCTCTAACTTATGAAGGTGTAAGGGTTATGGTAATATTTGTCAACTTACTTTGTGAAATGCAAATTGCAACACCAATGAGCCACCGCTAAAGAAAGAGGGAGAGTAGAGGGATTTCCCAAGCTTGGTCATGACCCAGAAAATGCAGGGATGCTGGAACTCAGTTGCCCTGGAAATTTGGTTCACAGCAGTTCAGCATTCTGAGAAGCTCTTTACTAACTACACTACTATTGCTAAGGATGACCATCTCCCCAAGTCTTCATATTGCTTGCACTGTGCCACCAAGCCTGGTGAGGATAAAGGAGGTGAGAATGTGAAGATTGATGGGGTCTATTTCAGAGTAGCCATTGAGTCAGCTTTACATTTACAGAATCAGTTAGGGGAAGTCTGTAAAATTTCAGCATCATTGTTTCTTATGAAGAATCTAATGTGTCTCTTTATCAAGCAAAATCAGCTTTTAAATCACTCTTGTCTGTGAAACTAACTGGAAAGGGTTTTAGTAACTTGATCTTCCAAGAATAAAATAACTTAATTAAAAGAAAAAGTGAAGGCAAGAAAAGATGAGCTCCTTTTTCCTTAAAAGGAAAAGGAGAGTTTAAATTAGTATTTTCTTAGTAAACTCAATTTCAGAGACATAAAATCTAACTAGTGAGCCATTAAAAAAGTCAAGTTGAGAGAGCTGGGTATAATCTTGTTTAAAAAATAGATTCCTGCCTCTTCACAAACCTAAACTACATCTAAAAAATTTAAATATAAAATAAAGCTATAAAAGGACTAAAGTTTTTTAAATCTTAAGATAATGTAGCTTTCCTGAGTATGAAGGTATGCACAAACTTGATGAAATAAAATTCACATCCACATCCATATCCATTCAGTAAAAAGCAGTTGAAACATTTCAAAGGTAAAGAATTTGGAGTATACAAATTGACAAGTGTTAATAATCTTAGAAACCCCCCCCAAAATTCCTACAAATCATGAAGAAAAAGCCATCAAAACCATCAACTGAATGAAGAAATGGGCAAAGACTATAAACAAAATTTCAAAGAAGAAAAATACTGGTGGCTAATGAACATAATGGAAATAATGGGAAATTGCTCAAAGCCACGAGTAATCACAGAAATGGGGGTGCAGACATTCCTTTGAGATAGTGATTTCATTTTCATTTCCTTCATGATCCCATTTTATAAAAGTAGGTGTATTATTGTATGTGCACAGGAAAATTCATAATGATATATATCAACCACAAAAATAACAGGATATTATATATGATAGAGAGAGAGAGAGAGACAGAGACAGAGAGAGACAGAGATTTAAGGAATTGAGGGGATTGACTCATGTGATTATAGAGGTTTGGTGAGTCCAAAATCTGATGAAGTAGGCTGGCAGGCTGGAAAAGCAGGGAAAAGTTGCAGTTTAAGTAGAAAGGCAATGTGCTGACAGAATTGTTTCTTACTAAGGGGAGGTCAGTCTTTGTTCTATTAAGGCCATTAACTGATTGGAAGAGGCCCACCCATGTTATGAAGGGTAATCTGCTTTACTCAAAGTCCATGGATTTAAATCCATGGACTTTGAGTAAAAGTAAATCTCATCCTACATGTCCACAGAAACATTCACAATAATATTTGACCCAATACAAATAACCGGGCACTGTGGCCCAGTCAAGTTGACACATAAAATTAACCATCACACTGGGGAACTAAGATTGAGTAGGAGGGGAAATCTAACCTTCTAATGTATATACCCTCTCTGTATTTTCTAATCAAAACAGCATTGAGGAAAGTAACCAACAACTGAGACCACCCATTCTTGTTACAGGCTCCAGCACAGCCTGCTTATCACACTTCACCACAGGCACCTCACGATCTCCTTGTCCAAAACCGAACTCGTACTGTGTCATTTCTCAACCTCTAAAGTCCTGCTTCTTCCTACTACCTCATGCCCCCACTAGTTAATTACTAAACCCTGTGAATCATTCTTCTCAAGACTTTTGAAACTGTCTCTTTTCCATATCTACTGTGCTAGTCCAGACCCTCGCCTGGATCTCTGAGTCCAGTCATGCCCAGCCTAAAACCTCTCCTCCTTGTCCAAGGGATAACTCATCTAAAATTCAACTCTTACCCTTGTTTAAACCCACAAATAGCTAAAGCCCATCCATGTCAAATACGGCTTTACCGATAATGACACTTAAGAGCATATTTGCCATACATCCTCACTGCCTTACACTGATGTGTGTATAAAAATAGACACTTGTGGTCCCAAGAATGATCATTGTGTTTCACATCCCTGAACAATGCATCATATAGTTCCTTCTTTCTGGAATACCTACCCGGAATCCCATGTTACATCCTGCTATGTCTCAGCTAAGTTTTATGAGAACTCAGGTATCAGCCTTCAGAGCAGCGACCTCCCTGTGTCATCTCCACACCTTCTTTCCTCTGTAATTCACAAAGTTTGTGCTTGGCTAGCAAATCCCATTGACCTGGTAGAGGAGATATCTCTTCACCCTCCTCTTCACTGTGTCTCCAACAGGGCAGAAAAGGCATTAAGCACGGGACTTGTGAACCCAGGCCTTAGCACAGGTGTTACTGACCTGGGTTCTTGGACTCTTTAATCAACAGAAATTTATAAGAGGCCAAACAAGAAATTTAGGCAAGGCTTTCTTGGGACTGGCTCTGAAGCACGAGGGAGCAAAAACAAGTAACAGGTTCCCTTGCTTGCTCCCTGAGGAGGGGCAAGCTGGTCCCTTAAATGAGGTGAGGTAGTGGTGTGTCCAGGGGTCAGGCATGAGGGGTGGCTTGGGTGGTCTGCCCACCCCTTTGGTGGTGCCGTATGCAGGGTGCATGTGCAGTACCCTGCTTTTGCTCCCAGTACCTCAGAAATGGCAGTTGGGTTTTTGGTCTTTTTGTATCTTGTTGTTCATAATTTTCCCCAACTGTGCATGCACACAACTATTTTTAGTCCCTTATAGTTTCTTTGTTTTCTGTTGCTCAAGGGGAGACGTTTGTCTAGCCCTGCAACAAAGGGTCCCAGGTCCCAGAGCTCAGCTTGTCTCACAGGCACTAGCACATTTTGGGTAACTAATAAAGACTGACTGAACTAACCATTCCTTTCCATTTCCCCTTCCTGTAGATTAAAAAAAAATGAGTATATGTGTGATGTGATAGAGGTTTAAGCTAACACTATGGTGGTAATCATAGTGCAGTACATAAATGTATCAAATCAACATGTGGTGCACTTTAAACTTACAAAATGTTACATGTCAAGTATATTCCAATTTTAAAAAAAGTAATTTTTTACCATGGAAATATTTAACATTATTAATCTAAAACTCAATCAGTTTGAGAAATTTCTTTCAGCCTTATTGATTAAAAGAAGATGTGAAAGCACAAGGAATCAGAAAAAAGATTTTGTAAGAGAAAACCATAATGTTAAATTGGTTAAGCTTTCGATGGTTCTCTGTATTTCTTTCCTAAAGTTCTCTCATTATGTTATCATGAAAATTATTTATGTATAACAGCTTGAGTTATGCTAAAAATAATAGGTAAGAATTCATGTCTTCAAGAACACTATCAATGGTACAGGAAAGAAATGCACTGTTAAACCTAAATAAACCAAAAACATAGTTAAAACTAACCAATCTCTCTGTCCTTTAACAAATACAAACAGCAGATAAAAAGTATGTTTTTGGAAGTCATGCCTGCCCCCCGGCTCATTGTTTGGTAAAAAGTTGACATGTGGGATGAAGACTGTTTGCTATTCTTGACCTAGAGGTGTGCTTACACTCTAGGAGAATAGAAAATTCTTATGAATTCATGAGGAGGATGAGGAAAAAGAACTACATTTGTTGAAAGAATGCTACTTACCAGAGATGATTCTAAGTTCAGGAAAATTAACTTTCCCAAGGTCACAAGACTATTAGTTAGCAAAGATGGACCATTTTTTAGCTGATTATGGTAACTAAAACTGTTTTAGGCACAGTTAGTAAAGGCTTCTTTTAGAATCTCTCTACGTCTTCTCCATTGTTGATTAAACTAAAGAGTTTTCCAGATCAGGATTGACATGTAGAGCAACTATGTCATCACAGTAGGGATCATTGCCAATTTAATCTTCCTAAGCTTTTACAATAATTATGTCATACTCTTTTCCCAACTACTTCTAATGTGTTCCTATTTTTATAGGAAAAAGCATAAGTTCTGTACAATTACTCTAGTCAAAATTTTCAGTTTGCAAGTTAGTACAAATTCTCAACTCCAGCCTGCCTAGACTTTGCATCATCCTGACCATAATAAAGTTCATTGATTTTATCGCTTTCTCTGACAGAGGTTTAGAACTAAGCCCCAATACAAATTCCAGCATAGTTTCTAAATGTATGGTTTCTGTACAGATCTCATTTTGTTTTTTTTAACTCTTCAATGGCACAAATAAATCACGAGCTGGAAAAATAATTGCTAAAAAAGTATCTAGGTGTAAAGGTATCTTTTAGAAGTTACACATTCTTTGTTGATGATATTGTGTCCTTTTGTTTTTTTGTAAGACTGACTTTTTAAATATATATATATAAAACTACACCCTTCTGGCAATAAGACTAGATGGAATAGAAATAAAACTCTAAAAATTATCACATCAATTCACTTTCCTGAGCCGAATGCGATCCCTAGATAAATTCTGGACAGCTATTTGGATCCAGCAAAGGGTTGTCATACATTGTGGAGAATATTATATTTTTAAAGTAATTTAGAGCCATTTTTATTAGTTAACATATATAATATCACCATGAGTATAATTATTTATTACAGAGTTTTCTTATAAGATTTCAGTTTTATTTCATTTTACCCTGGCAATAATTTCAGTATTTTGACACAGGAGTGATAAAGAACTGGCAAGACGACAGGATAACTTAGTTTCTTCTTGGCAAGACGACAGGATAACTTAGTTTCTTCCTTCCTAACACACTCAACGTATTTCACTTTAAGATTTTGGCTAAGTCTGTTTAGTGTAGTTCAACTAATTTATTCCTAACTAATCTAGGATTCAGGAACAGCCTGGATCAACACCAGAAGAGACAGATCAGGGCAGCAAAGATGAAACTGCAGGCTCTCAACCACTGTGGTGGTGTTCCGGGAAAATTAGAAAAAATGACTGTTATGGACTGAATGTTTGTGTCCCCAAAAATTCTTATGTTGAACACTAATCCGAGTATGATAGTATCTGGAGGTGGAGTTTTGGGAGGTGATTAGGTCATGAGGGTGGAACCCCCTTGATAAGATCAGTGTCTTCATAAGAAGAGACCAGAGAGCTCCCTCAACACTTCTGCACTTGAGGACACAGTGAGAACCTGGATGTCTATACTCCAGGCACAGTGAGGAGGGTGGCTCAGAGAAGAGCACATGTCCAAAGGACGCTGGCCAGGGCTGGGAATATTGGCTCACTGGGTGCAATATGTCAGCCATGGGACTCATTCATCCCTGGCCTCAGATGAGTTGCATTCTCCATCTTCTTCAGATGGGATGCCAGCAGTTGTGTTGGCACTGTAGGGTTCTCAAACAACCCTGTCCTTGGAACATTCCCAACTTCTCTGATTCAGTGTTAGGCCTAATGCAGACTCCACTGGGTTCAGAACAGGAAGAGACTTGGGTGGACAGTCAGAGACCCACACTGAGAAATGATGATCAGCATTGTCCGTGGGACCATGCCCAGAGAATCCTTCTTGCTTCTATTTCCTGGTGCTGCTGTACCAAATAACGACAAACTTAGTGGTTAAAACTGCACAACACATGTTTATTATTTTACGTTTTTATTTTATTTTTTAAACATCTTTATTGGAGTATAATTGCTTTACAATGTTGTGTTAGTTTCTGCTGTATAGCAAAGTGAATCAGCTATATGTATACATATATCCCCATATTCCCTCCCTCTTGCGTCTCCCTCCCTCCCACCCTCCCTATCCCACCACTCTAGGTGGTCACAAATAACCGAGCTGACCTCCCTGTGCTATGCGGCTGCTTCCCACTAGCTATCTATTTTACATTTGGTAGTGCATATATGTCAATGCCACTCTCTCACTTGGTCTCAGCTTACCATTCCCCCTCCCCAGATCCTCAAGTCCATTCTCTACATCTGTGTCTTTATTCGTGTCATGCCCCTACGTTCTTCAGAACCATTTTTTTTTTTTAGGTTCCATATATATGTGTTAGCATACGGTATTTGTTTTTCTCTTTCTCACTTACTTCACTCTGTATGACAGACTCTAGGTCCATCCACCTCACAACAAATAACTCAATTTCATTTCTTTTTATGGCGGAGTAGCTCAGTAATATTCATTGTATATATGTGCCACATCTTCTTTGTCCATTCGTCTGTCAATGGACACTTAGGTTGCTTCCATGTCCTGGCTGTTGTAAATAGTGCTGCAATGAACATCATGGTACACAATTCTTTTTGAATTATGGTTTTCTCAGGGTATATGCCCAGTAGTGGGATTGCTGTGTCATATGGTAGTTCTGTTTTTAGTTTTTTAAGGAACCTCCATACTGTTCTGCATAGTGGCTGTATCAATATACATTCCCACCAACAGTGCAAGAGGGTTCCCTTTTCTCCACACCCTCTCCAGCATTTATTGTTTGTAGATTTTTTGAGGATGGCCATTCTGACTTGTGTGAGGTGATACCTCATTGTAGTTTTGATATGCATTTCTCTAATGATTAGTGATGTTGAGCATCCTTTCATGTGTTTGTTGGCAATCTGCATAGCTTCTTTGGAGAAATGTCTATTTAGGTCTTCTGCCTATTTTTGGATTGGGTTGTTTGTTTTTTTGATATTTAGCTGCATGAGCTACTTGTAAATTTTGAAGATTAATCCTTTGTCAGTTGCTTCATTAGCAAATATTTTCTCCCATTCTGAGGGCTGTCTTTTCACGTTGTTTATTTTTTCCTTTGCTGTGCAAAAGCTTTTAAGTTTCATTAGGTCCCATTTGTTTATTTTTGTGTTTATTTCCATTTCTCTAGGAGTTGGGTCAAAAAGGATCTTGCTGTGATTTATGTCATAGAGTGTTCTGCCTATGTTTTCCTCTAAGAATTTTAGAGTGTCTGGCCTTACACTTAGGTCTTTAATCTATTTTGAGTTTATTTTTCTGTATGGTGTTAAGGAGTGTTCTAATTTCATTCTTTTACACGTAGCTGTCTAGTTTTCCCAGCACCACATATTGAAGAGGCTGTCTTCTCTCCATTTATATTCTTGCCTCCTTTATCAAAGATAAGGCGACCATATGTGCGTGGGTTTAACTCTGGCATTTCTATCCTGTTCCATTGATCTATATTTCCGTTTTTGTGCCAGTACCATACTGTCTTGATTATTGTAGCTTTTTAGTATAGTCTGAATCTGTCCAGGAGCCTGATTCTTCCCGCTCCATTTTTCTTTCTCAAGATTGCTTTGGCTATTCAGAGTCTTTTGTGTTTCCATACAAATTGTGAAATTTTTTGTTCTACTTTTGTGAAAAATGCCATTAGTCATTTGATAGGGATTGCATTGAATCTGTAGATTGCTTTGGGTAGTATAGTCATTTTCACAATGTTGATTCTTCCAATCTAAGAACGTGGAATATCTCTCCATCTGTTTGTATCATCTTTAATTTCTTTCATCAGTGTCTTATAGTTTTCTGCATAGGTCTTTTCTGCAAGAGGTCTTTGTCTCCTTAGGAAGGTTTATTCCTAGTTATTTTATTCTTTTTGCTGCAGTGGTAAATGGGAATGTTTCCTTAATTTCTCTTTCAGATTTTTCATCATTAGTGTATAGGAATGCAAGAGATTTCTGTGCATTAATTTGGTATCCTGCTACTTTACCAAATTCATTGATTAGCTCTAGTAGCATCTTTAGGATTCTCTATTTATAGTATCATATCGTCTGCAAACAGTGACAGCTTTACTTCATCTTTTCTGATTTGGATTCCTTTTATTTCTTTTTCTTCTCTGATGGCTATGGCTAAAACTTCCAAAGCTATGTTCAATAATAGCGGTGATAGTGGACACCTTGTCTTGTTCCTGATCTTAGAGGAAATGGTTTCTGTTTTTCACCATTGAGAACAATGTTGGCTGTGCATTTGTCATATATGGCCTTTATTATGTTAAGGTAAGTTCCCTCTATGCTTACTTTCTGGAGAGTGTCTATCATAAATGGGTGTTGAATTTTGTCAAAAGCTTTTTCTGCATCTATTGAGATGATCTTATGGTTTTTCTGCTTCAGTTTGTTAATATGGTGTATCACATTGATTGATTTGCGGATATTGAAGAATCCTCACATTCCTGGGATAAACCCCACTTGATCATGGTGTATGATCCTTTTAATGTGCTACTGGATTCTGTTTACTAGTATTTTGTTGAAGATTTTTGCATCTATGTTCATCAGTGATATTGACCTGTAGTTTTCTTTTTTGGTGACATCGTTTTTTGGTTTTGGTATCAGGGTGATGGTAGCCTCATAGAATGAGTTTGGGAGTGTTCCTCCCTCTGCTATATTTTGGAAGAGTTTGAGAAGGATAGGTGTTAGCTCTTCTCTAAATGTTTGATAGAATTCGCCTGTGAAGCCATCCAGTCCTGGGCTTTTGTTTGTTGGAATATTTTTAATCACAGTTTCAATTTCAGTGCTTGTGATTGGCCTGCTTATATTTTCTATTTCTTCCTGTTTCAGTCTCATAAGGTTGTGCTCTTCTAAGAATTTGTCTATTTCTTCCAGGTCACCCATTTTATTGACATACAGTTGCTTGAAGTAGTCTCTCATGATCCTTTGTATTTCTGCAGAGTCAGTTATAACTTCTCCTTTTTCACTTCTAATTCTGTTGATTTGAGTCTTCTCCCTTTTTTTCTTGATAAGTCTGGCTAATGGTTTATCAATTTCGTTTATCTTCTCAAAGAACCAGCTTTTAGTTATATTGATCTTTGTGATCATTGTCTTCATTTATTTTTCATTTATTTCTGATTTGCTCTTCATGATTTCTTTCCTTCTGCTAACTTCAGGGGTTTTTTTGTTCTTCTTTCTCTAATTGCTTTAGGTGTAAGGTTAGGTTTTTTATTTGAGATTTTTCTTGTTTTTGAGGTAGGATTTTATTGCCATAAACTTCCCTCTTAGAACTGCTTTTGCTGCATCTCATAGACTTTGGGTAGTCGTGTTTTCATTGTCATTTTTTTCTAGGTATTTTTTGATTTCCCCTTTGATTTCTTCAGTGATCTCTTGGTTATTTACTAACATATTGTTTAGCCTCCACGTGTTTGTGTATTTTACAGCTTTTTTCCTGTAATTGATATCTAGTCTCATAGTGCTGTGGTTGGAAAAGATACTTGATATGATTTCAATTTTCTTTAATTTACCAAGCCTTGATCTGTGACCCAAGATATGATCTATCCTGGAGAATGTTCCATGGGCACTTGAGAAGAAAGTGTAGTCTGTTGTTTTGGGATGGCATGTCCTAGAAATATCAATGAAGTCCATCTTGTTTAGTGTATCATTTAAAGCTTGTGTTTCCTTACTTATTTTCATTTTGGATGATATGTCCATTGGTGAAAGTGGGGTGTTAAAGTCCCCTACTATGATTGTGTTACTGTTGATTTCCCCTTTTATGGTTGTTAGCATTTGCCTTATGTATTGAGGTGCTCCTATGTTGGGTGCATAAGTATTTACAATTGTTATATCTTCTAGGATTGATCCCTTGATCATTATGTAGTATCCTTCTTTGTCTCTTGTAATAATCTTTTTTTTAACGTCTATTTTATCTGATATGAGAATTGCTACTCCGGCTTTCTTTTGATTTCCATTTGAATGGAATATCTTTTTCTATCCCCTTACTTTCTGTCTGTATGTGTCCCTAGGTCTGAAGTGGGTCTCTTGTAGACAGCATATATACAGGTCTTGTTTTTGTATCCATTCAGCCAGTCTATGTCTTTTGGTAGGAGCATTTAATCCACTTACATTTAAGGTAGTTTTCAATATGTATGTTCCTATTACCATTTTCTTAATTGTTTTCTGTTTGTTTTTGTAAGTCTTTTCCTTCTCTTGTGTTTCCTGCCTAGAGAATTACCTTTAGCATTTGTTGTAATGCTAGTTTGGTGGTGCTGAATTCTCTTAGCTTTTGCTTGTCTGTAAAGGTTTTAATTTCTCCATTGAATTGGAATGAGATCCTTGCCGAGTAGAGCAATCTTGGTTGTAGATTTTTCTCTTTCATCACTTTAAATATATCCTGCCACTCCCTCTGGCTTGCAGTATTTCTGCTGAAAGATCAGCTGCTAACTTTATGGGGATTCCCTTGTATGTTATTTGTTGCTTTTCCCTTGATGCTTTTAATATTTTTCCTTGTATTTAATTTTTGGTAGTTTGATTAATATGTGTCTAGGCATGTTTCTCCTTGGATTTATCTTGTATCGCACCTTCTGAACCTTCTGAAGTTCCTGGGCTTGATTATTTTCTTTTCCATATTAAGGAAATTTTCAACTATAATCTCTTCAAATATTTTCTCAGTCCCTTTCTTTTTCTTTTCTTCTTCTGGGACCCCTATAATTCAAATGTTGGTGCATTTAATGTTGTCCCAGATGTCTCTGAGATGGTCCTCAATTCTTTTCATTCTTTTTTCTTTATTCTTCTCTGCAGTAGTTATTTCCACTATTTTTTCTTCCAGGTCACTTATCCATTATTCTGCCTCAGTTATTCTGCTATTGATTCCTTCTAGAGCATTTTTAATTTCATTTATTTTGTTGTTCATCATTGTTTGTTTCTTCTTTAGTTCTTCTAGTTCCCTGTTAAATGTTTCTTGTATTTTCTCTAATCTATTTCCAAGATTTTGGATCATCTTTACTATCATTACTATCAATTCTTTTTCAGGTAGACTATTTATTTCCTCTTCATTTTTATGCTCTGGTGGGCTTTTACTTTGCTCCTTCAACTGCTGTGTATTTCTCTGTCTTCTCATTTTGCTTTACTTACTGTGTTTGGGGTCTCCTTTTCACAGGCTGCAGGCTCATAGTTCCTGTTCTTTTTGGGGTCTGCCCCCAGTGGGTAAGGTTGGTTCAGTGTGTTTTGTAGGCTTCCTGGTGGAGGGGACTGGTGCCTGTGTTATGGTGGATGAGGCTGGATCTTGGCTTTCTGGTGGTCAGGACCGAGTCTGGTGGTGTGTTTTGGAGTGTCTGTGAACTTATTATGATTTCAGGCAGCCTCTCTGCTAATGGGTGGGGTTGTGTTCCTGTCCTGCTAGTTGTTTGGCATGAGGTGTCCAGCACTGGAGCTTGCTGGTCATTGAGTGGAGCTGTGTCTTAGCGTTGAGTCAGAGATCTCTGGGAGATATCTTGCTGATTGATATTACGTGGGACTGGGAGGTCTCTGGTGGTCCAATGTCTTGAACTTGGCTCTCCCACCTCAGAAGCTCAGGCCTGACACCTGGCTGGAGCACCAAGACCCTGTCAGCCACACGGCTCAGAAGAAAAGGGAGAGAAAAAGAAAGAAAAAAAAAACAAGTAAAATAAAATACAAGTTATTAAAATAAAAAATAAAAAAAATTATTAAAATACAAAATTTTTAAAGTAATAAAGTAAAAAAAGAAGAGAGCAACTAAACCAATAAACAAATCCACCAATGATAACAAGCGCTAAATGCTAAGATAAACATAAAAATTAGAAACTAGTCAGTTGCATACAGCAGATCCCAAATCTTTAGTTGCTCCCAACATCCACCGCCTCAATTTTGGGACAGTTCATTGTCTATTCAGTTATTCCACAGATGCAGGGTACATCAAGTTGGTTGTGGAGATTTAATCCATTGCTCCTGAGGCTGCACGGAGAAATTTCCCTTTCTCTTCTTTGTTCGCACAGCTCCTGGGGTTCAGCTTTGCATTTGGCCCCGCCTCTGCATGTTGGTCACCCTCTGGTGTCTGTTCTTTGCCCAGACAGGAGGGGGTTAAAGGACTGGCTGATTGGGGGGCTCTGGCTCACTCAGGCTTGGGGGAGGGAGGGGTATGGAATTCGGGGCAAGCTTGCAGCGGCAGAGGCTGCTGTGATGTTGTGATGTTGTAAGACATACAGTGTGTTCTCCCAGGGAAGTTGCCCCTGGATCATGGGACCTTGGCAGTGGTGGGCTGCACAGGCTCCCGGGATGGGAGGTGTGGTAAGTGACATTTGCTTGCACACAGGATTTTTGGTGGCTGCAGCAGCAGCGTTAGCATTTCATGCCTGTCTCTGGTGTCTGTGCTGATAGCTGTGGCTCGTGTCCATCTCTGAAGCTTGTTTAGGTGGTGTTCTGAATGTCCTCTGCTCAAGCACCCTGAAACAATGGCCTCTTACCTCTTAGGCAGGTCCAGAGTTTTTCCCGGACTCCCTCCCGGCTAGCTGTGGTGCACTAGCCCCCTTCAGGCTGTGTTCACACAGCCAACCCCAGTCCTCTCCTTGGGATCTGACCGCCAAAGCCTGAGCCTCAGCTCCCAGCCTCCACCCGCTCTGGTGGGTGAGCAAACAATCCTCTCAGGCTGGTGAGTGCTGGTCGGCACTGATCCTCTCTGCAGGAATCTCTCCACTTTGCCCTCTGCACCCCTGTTGCTGTGCTCTCCTCTGTGGCTCCGAATTTTTCCCCCACCCATCCCCGTCTCCGCCAGTGAAGGGGCTTCCTAGTGTGTGGAAACTATTCCTCCTTCACAGCTCCCTCCCAGAGGTTCAGGTCCTGTCCCTATTCTTTGTTTCTGTTTTTTCTTTTTTCTTTTGCCCTACCCAGGTACGTGGAGAGTTTCTTGCCTTTTGGGAAGTCTGAGGTCTTCTGCCAGCATTCAGTAGGTATTCTGTAGGAGTTGTTCCATGTGTAGTTTTATTTTTGATGTACTGGTGGGGAAGAAGGTGATCTCCACATCTTACTCCTCAGCCATCGTGAAGTTCTCCTCTTACGTTTTTATAGATTAGAGCTCCAACAGGGAAAAAAATCAAAGTGTCAAGAGGCCTGTGTACCTTCTGGAGGCCCTAAGGGAAAATCCATTTCTTTGCCATTTCCCACTGCCAGAGGCTGTCCCTGTGCCTTGGTTTATGACCCCTTCCTTTGTCTTCAAAGCCAGCAACAGTGCACCTCTCTGGCTTTTTTTCCATAGTCACATCTTCTGCTGACCAGATCCAGGAAGTAAACATTCTCTTCTCTGAAGGTTCCTTGTCATCATATTTAGGACCCACTCATGTAATCCAGGATCACCTCCCAATCTCAAGGCCCTTAACGTAATCACATCTGCAAAGTCCCTTTTACCATGGAAGGTAGCATATTTATAGGTTCCAGAGATTAGGACATGGATGTCTTCAGGGACCATTATTCTGCCTACCACACTTCCCAAATGAGTAAGACTTCAACTTGTTAAAATTCTGCTTTCAGTAAGAATCTAAAAGTTGATGTATCAAAAATCTCTTCCTGCAAAGGGATTGGGAGAGAGAAACTCAATGTGTCCACAGAAAGGAAAGAAGAGGACCGCGGTTGCATGTGTCCAGACCTCAAAACTACAAATGGGATGGTTAGAGCTTCCTCTCCATGGGCCTTCATAGTATTGACCTTTCTTCGCATTGAGAACAAGATGACATGAGCACATGAACAGTGGAAATATTTTTCACTGGGAAAGAGAAAAAAGAGGGTACAAGTTGTCACAAGCTCTCTGCCTTGGCAGAGAAATGACCTCCTCTTTCTTCTGGCCGTCCAAACTTCTTGGTGTTGGAGGCAGAAAACAACCAGCAAATAGGAATACAGTCTCAGAGGTCATGTATCCTCATATCCACTTCCCTCAATTCTGATGCCAAATGCTGTCTTCAAGAAAACATTGCCTCCCCTGTCTTCAGTCCTTTGCCAGATACCATGGTGCTGCAGGAGGTCAACCCCTTCCCAGACCCCTTAGGATTAACTGAGTGAACAACAATAGGAGTTTGTAGACTATACGAATGGCACTGCCCCTATTATAAAAATGATGGAGCTGAGTGGAATGTTGCTGCTTTTAATCTCTTAGGCAGGATGTCCTGGTAAAGGATGAGACCCAAGGGTCAATACAATTCACCAAATTTTAGGCAGTCAGTTATCTTAGCATAGATGCCCTGACCAACAAATGGCCCCATCTTCACATTTATTATAAACTGTTGGACCGTTACCTAAGAGTTGACCCCTTCAGGGTAAAGAACTATGGGAATCATTTGCCTCACAGATACCCAAAATATAAATTAAAATCCCACATGTCTATGCATATACTAAGGCCACAATACATGGCCTTGACAGCACATTCCTTATTTCCTTCAGAATTATAGACATTACTGATAGTAACCAAGGCACACTCTTCACTTCTCAAAATGCACTACGGTGGGCTTTTGAAAACAGGCACTCAATAGAACAGTCAGGAAGGGGAAATTTTCCCTTTCCTCTTTCCTTCTTTTGTTGTTTTTTGCTGGTCAAATAATTAAAATGGCATAAGACAGACTAATAGGAGAAAATCAAATTTTAATTTGTATGTTGGGAACCCCACATACATGAGAGGGTCAGAGACCTCACATACATTAGAAGTTCAGAGATAGAAAGTGTAAGAGTCCTGTGAGAGATTGATAGAGGGGCCACTACCCCCACACTCTAATCACTCCAATCATAGGGCCAGATACCAGACAACTAGAGACAACCCTTATGTACCAGAGCCTGTTGAAATTATTCAAACTAGCCAATCCTAAACCTGCTTATTCTGCCTTGCTTTGCTTTTCCTGAAAAAAAAAAAAAAAAAAACACAATAAAGGCTCTTGTCCCTGTTTTCCTCTCTGCCTCCTGATTGACCCTCGTTCTTACCCTTGTGACCTATGTGATGTGCCTCCAACTTCTGGGGATCTGTGTGTATAAAAACTTCCTTCATGACAGTCATTGCTGTGTCTGTGTGTCATCATACCTGACTAAAGCAAATGCCAGGCACATTTTAAAATCTTGCTTTAAAAGAATCTTACAGTGAATGTACTCCTTCCAATCTCCTGGTCTTCTTGAGAAAGAAGCTAGCAGGAACAGCCAATGGTACAGGTAAAGAAAGATCCAGGTTGATCAAATGCCAAGGACCTATGCTCCAGAGAGATTCATTCTGCTCCTCAGATCTTTCCCATATAAAAGTGCAATAGGCTAAATAATGCTCCCCCTTCAAAAGATTTCCACATTCTAATTTTTGGAACATGTGAATGTTACCTTCTATGGCAGAAGGGACTTTGCAGATATGATTAATTTAGGATCTTGAGATGACGAGATTATTCTGGATTATCTAGGTGGTCCCAATGTAATAACAAAATAAAAGGGAAGCAGGACATTAGAGTAATTAATAAGAAATGTGGCAACAGAAACAAAAGGTTGTAGTGATGAGAGGAAGTGTTCTCAATCAAGGAATTCAGGTGGCCTCTAGAAGCTAGAAAAGGCAAGGAAATGGGTTTTCCCCTCAGAGCCTCCCGAAAGAACCAGTCCAGCCAAATTTAGCCCAGTGAAACTGATTTTAAACTTCTGACCTCCAGAACAGTACAGGAATAAATTTGTGCTGTTTTAAATTAAATTTGTTACAGCAGCAATATGAAACTAATACATAGGGGAGAGAAAGATCTAGGTCACCCACACACTAAAAATTAGAATGTTGACTCACAATAATGATGCCATCTTATATTTAACTTTGTGAGTTTCCTCCATGAGTTAAAGGAAAATTTGTAAAAATTTCCTGGCTAAAATTTAGAAAGACTTTTAAACTTGGCCCTGTTTTTTTCTTACAAACACACACACTCACACACACACACACACACACACACACACACAACGGCTCCAGGAGGCCAGCCTGTTGGAAGCCGCCTGATTTCACTGAGCCCCATGGTGGTCAGTTTGTACTGAACAAATCCAAAGATTGTGTAGGGTTTTCAGGTTGCAGACCACACCTTCCTGTGCTCCAGCTTTGGTTTGTCTGTGAGGTGTTCTGGTGATCACTAGAGGTGTGTGTCATCATTTTTCAGGCTTTTCTGCTCTTGGATTATTTATGTTGCTGTTTTGTTGGTTTAACTGGTATCCAATTTTCTTTCTTGATTCTCAGTTGGATTTCTAACAGGCTCCCAAGTGATGCTGACACTGCAGGTCTGTTGGCCCACACTTTGCATGAGTAGCAAGAATATAGAGGCTAGAAGTTGAGCCAGACCAGGTTATGTTGGGGAAATGATTAAAATCCTGAGAAACTTTTAATGATACTAAGCCAAATTGATGTTATAAGACAAGAATTCAATCCTATGCCCTTGGCCTAAAGGGCCTAAAACTGTCAGCCATTCTTATTCTTACCATTACCTTCTAGCTGCCTTTTTTCTCCATTAAGCCGGATTCACTGCGTACTGAATACTGGTAGGTGAATTTATGTATGTATCTTTACTTCTGTCACTTAAATGCTAAAATATAAGTATTTTCCCACATAACTAAAATTTATTCCTGATAAATTTTTTATTATTAAAGTAAAATATGCATAAAGATTTTTTGAGTCTTACTATCTGCATTTCTTTATTTTTTTAAATTTATTTTATTGAAGTATAGTTGATTTACAGTGTGTGTTAATGTATAAAGTTTTTTTTGTTCTTTTTTTAAGATTACACTATAGGAAAACACCCAGAATGTGAAAAGTAACAGTCTCTTTCCCACCATCCACAGCCTCTCTATTCAGAGGCAACCATTGCCAACATTTTGTGTTTTCCATTTTATGGTGAGGACCAATATAACTCAGTAAACTAAAATGTACATATTTCATTACTTCTTGATTAAACAACTTTGGAAAGTACTTAAAAACTCTCTATTATGAAGGATAAGACAGTTGGCATATAAATGGATCAAGTCATTATTTTGAAAACTAGCAAATAATGGGAAAGAGCCATTTATTCTTCATTTCCTTGTAGATTCTATCACTAGCTAGCTAAAGAGTAGATGAGGAAGAGTTTCATGTTACATATGTATTCTAGCTAATGAGTGATGAAGGAATGGTGTCATTTTGTGGAAAGGTGCCATTTTGTGACCCTTAAGAATTAATGGATTTAGACTTTGAGCATCAGGTCAGCCAACATCATAAATGGAGGGCAATCAGAGTATGTGTTTCCTGTTGGAAGAATCAACTCTTAGTCTGCCAAAAATGAAAAGCTGAATCTGATCAAGTGTTTAAATCCAGCTACAATCTATAAGGGACATGTTAAATTTAACAGTACCAGAAGACAATCAGCAGAGTCCAGAGTGTGGGAAACCACTGAACAAATGACCAGATCTGTTCAACAAATTGAAAGGAGAAAAAGAGAAAGACTTTTAAGGGACATACCAGCAAGAACAATGAGTGCACTTTATTTGGACCTGACTCACACACACTGAGAAAAATGTAGATACTGATGACATTTATGAGAGAATAGAAAATCTGAATGTTAAATAGATTTTAATTGTGCTAATGAATGATTGCCCACTTTTAGGTCTGATCAGATTAATTGTAGCTGTTTTTTTAATAGACCTCATCTTTTAGAGGTATGTTCTGAAATACTTACAGCTAAAATAACATGGTATCTGGAATTTGTTTCAAAATAATCCAAGGTAGAGGAAATTAGTGAGGATACAGATGAGGTTACATTGGCTATGAGTTTATGATTATTGAAGCTGGGTGATGGGTACATGGAGGTTCTTCTTTTTCACATGTTTAATATTTTCCATAATAAGAATTTTTTTTAGAAAGTATATCTAGATGTTAACAATTTTTTAATCTGGGTGGTAGGTAATAAGGTTTATCAAAATTCTGTTTGCATTTTCCTGCTTCAAATATATACAATTAATAATAAGCTATTAAACAATAAAACATAAAAGAAATAATAAAAACTAACAAACGATAAATTTAACTTACTACTTCCTCCTTTCCCTTCTTCCCTAACACCACTTAATTTTTGTATAGCAATATTATTCTTATTTTTAGTTTTTCTTGTGTGTGGATTTATGAATTTAAAGTTTTATTAACAATAAGTTCCCTAAGAACCTTCAAGTTGTGAACTTTCAAAGATGCGAATGTGAGTTCACATGTCCAGTCATGTAAGTTAGTTCACATGTCTGGTGTGAGCTACCGTATTTTTCAAGGTACTGTACTGTAAGATTAAAAATGTTTTCTTTATTTTTTGTTTGTTTTTTATGTATTATTTGTGTGAAAAGTATTATAAACTTAGTACAGTACAGTATTATATGTATAGCCAATTCTGTTAGTTGGGTACCTAGGCTAACTTTGTTGGACTTACGAACAAATTGGACTTATGAACAGGTTCTCGGAAGAGCACTTGCTCATATGTAGGGGACTTACTGTAATCTGATTCTGGAATGGAATGCAGAATATGACAAAACAATCTAAATGCATCACAAATATATGAAGAAACCTCACTGAAGGAGATGGGGGAAAAAGTGTTGACTTAAGTAACTTTGGAAATAAATGGAGTCTGTAAGACTAATGGCAAAAGAAACTGTACATAACACTGTACTTTTGTTGATAAAGTTGTTTCCCATGGAGGTACAGGTTAACAATTCTGATACCACTGTATGTGTACTAGAATTGAACAATTAAGTAAATGGATGGCAGACAATGGGAGCCAGGTTTCCCACTGTTTGGAGTTGGGGGTTACAGTTAATTAAGAGGAGGCTAGAATGATGTTCTATTGTTAATGGATTAGAGTTGCAGATATCAGAATGAACTCATGTTTAGCCTAATATAGATACATAAGGACACAAATTAAAATATTCATAGATGTATTTATATGGACTGGTTAGTACACACACTATGTTTCCTCACTCTGTCAGCTGAGAGGATCTAAAAGCACCAAAACCCTAGTAGCAATGAACACATCCTAGCACCCATATCTTGGTTGCAGATAACGTTCTCAATTTAAAAAAAAATAGAGCTCCTTGGAGAAATAGAGGATTCTGGGCCTGGGCAGAAAATATAAAAGATGAGCCTGGAGCATCTTGTAGGGCCTAAAAGTAAGGAAGTGCTCAAAAATGAGCAAAATGTTGTATGTCAAAGAGATGCCAGAATCAACAGAAAGAGCTCCCAATAGCCAAAGCTGGAATAATTTGAGCTAAAATAAGGTGATGTTGGATTAAGTCACCAAGTATAAAATAAATATCCACAAATCCATCCTAATATAAATACATGATGGAAGGATACATAAATGGAGAAGGATGGACAAATCTCCCATACAGAAGAATTTCAAATATTTTTTTAATTGGGGCATAGTTGATTTATAATACTATATTAGTTTCAGGTATTCAACACAGTGATTCAAAATTTTTATAGATTACACTCCATTTGAAGTTACTATAAAATATTGGTTATCATCCCTGTGCTATACAATATATCCATGTAGCTTATTTATTTTAAACATAATAGTTTGTACCTCTTAATCTCCTACACATATCTTGCCCCCCCCCCCACTCCCATCTCTCCACTGGTAACCACTGGTTTGTTCTCTATAACTGTGAGTCTGTTTCGGCTTTGTTACATTCATTCATTTATTTTTTGATTCCACATATAGGTGATAACATACAGTATATGTCTTTCTCTGTCTGACTTATTTCACTAAGCATAATACCCTCCAGATCCATCCATGTTGTTGCAAATGGCAAAATTTTATTCTTTTTTATGGCTGAGTAGTATCCCATTGTGTGTGTGTGTGTGTGTGTGTACATGTGAGATATATATATTAGGCTGACCAAAGAGTTCTTTTGGGTTTTTCCATAACATCTTATGGATGTTAGATATATATATGTATATGTATGTTACTCATCACTTATCAGAAAATGTCTTTGCTTTGACATTGGCTTTGTGAATAGTCTGTCATAGAACTCTCAAGTGAAAATAATTTTCTCCCTCAACTTTGAACAACCATTATGTTATTTTTTAAAAGCTATTTTTACTGGTTAGAAATCTTACATAATCCAAGTGGTCATTTGTTTGTCTGCTAATTTTTTCCCTGCCTGTGGCAGCTTTTAGGATATTATCTCTTTACAACTGAAGTTATAAAATTGCACGAGGAATGTCCAGGTAAGTGTCTTTTCTATTTTTATTGAGTTATCTTTATCAATGACCAATTGATCACTTCAATGTGAACATGTGAATATTTTACATTATTGTATTTACATTGTTATTGTTCTTACTATTCTATTCTTTGATGTTTTTCTAACTTTTTATTTTTTGTTCTCTTTTTGTTTGTTTGTTTTTGTTTTCTCCTTCTAGAAATCTTACTAGATGCACTGGGATTCCTGGATGAGGGTATCCATGATGCTAAGTTTTTCTCTTATATTTTCTCATTGTTCCTTTTTCTTCAACACCTTTGGAGAGTTTCTCAACATCTTCTAGATCATTGACTCTATCTTTGACTGTTTTTTTTTTTAATCATTCAGTCCTTTTACTAAACTTTTCAGTCTGGCAATAGTTTAATTTCCAAAAATACTTTACTATTTTCCTATTGCTCCCTTTTCATAGCAGCCTTTTCTTCTTTTAGTAATAATACCAGAGAGCTCAAATCTCTCTGAAGATGTTCAAATTAAACTTTTCTTTTCTTTTTTTCTTGGATGATTTATTTACTCCAGCAAATGTTTTGTTTTGCTTTCCTTTGTTTTTGTTTTTTGGGTTTTTTTAATCATTATAGTCCTTCTCTTTTCTTAAATGCCTGGTGACTCTAGTTCATGTTTATGAATGTGAAGCTATTGTGATTGTTATGGATCTTTTTTTTCCATTTTTGAGCTTTTTTTTCTAGTAGCTTTGTCTAATATGACCATTTTTATAGTGTTTCCTATTATAAACCTAAAAAATGAAACAATATCTATTGAATGTCACTCCTTGTTATCATTTGTTTTCTATAGTATATGCCCACCATTCTTGATTTCTCTATTAGCATAATTATGTGTTGACCAGCAGAGTACTAACTAGAATAGATTTTTGGGTGATATAATTAATGGAACTTACATAATTTAGGTGTTGTGTTATACATTTTTTCCTTCTCTTATTTCTGAATACTTTTCCATTTTTTTTGTACCGTATTTTTATAGTCTAAAAGTCTGAAAGAAACGTGATTTTTGTTTCCTTATAGAAAACTTAGACTTAAGTATTTTTTTCTCTATTCTTGAAAGAAATCCACAAATCTTACCTGGTAATATGCTCTTTAATTGTAATCGAAATTGTGCAAGGTCTATCCTCTACTAACAGAAAGTCCCTTGTCAGAAAGGGTCACCTGCTGCCTTGGTTGTATGCATGATCTCTGCACTGCCTTGCCCTGAGGAACAGACCAGAAACAGGAAGGAGGGAGGAGGGAATGTACCATGACGGCTTTTCTTTCTCTGCTTTGGATTCAACTTCTCTTCCTTATTTATGCCCATGTTTATGTCCTCACTGGAGTCAATCAACCTCTGAACAGTTGAGTCTGTGCCTCACCGACGTTTTAAAAATTATGCAAAACTGCTCTTTTCCCAAATCCAGCCCCTGGAAAATATTCCAAGAGGCTATATTCTATGTCTTAAAACTTCTGAACACAAGAGAGAAACAGGAATAAAAGAATTTGGGCTTTGTATCTGGCAATGTAGAATGTTTCTGGGCATGGCAATCGAGGTGAGAAATTAGTGAAATAGCAGAAGTCTTTGTTTATGCTTCATTCTCACTAAGATATTTGAGAGCATGGCAGAGGTCATTTGTATTTTCATGCTTCCCTAGGCAGACATATGTCCTATGGAAAACATGCCCATTTTACAGTCATTTTCTTTTACATAATTGTGACCTGTCTTCTGACACTTTAATATCCATGCACTTGGTGATAATTTTCACTTCATTTAAAAAATAAGATAAGCTTAAATCCAATACGTACATCTAAACAATGAAAATGCAAACATGCACAGAAGTTAGGGCTCCCTTGGACACTGGCTGCATGAGTAAATATTGACATCTTATCACATTCTTGATTCCAAAAATTCTCTGTGTGTGGTTCTCAATCTACTTATTCATTAGATACCAAGCACCAACTGAAAACATAGAAGCAAAAAATGGAGTAAACCAGAGAGACACCATACTGCATAAGATAAAAATAAGAATAAATCAATAAATATTAGGACTGGTTAGGAAAGCGGACATAGTAGGCAGGCATAAGAGAATGCAAAAACTCTGAAAGATGCTCAGAGTAACTAAAGATAGTATGGACACAAGGAGACAAAAAGGTAGAAACAAAACCTCTGTGTCTTGATAGTAAACTCTGGATGTCACTGACTGAATTGCACTGACTGTGGGATTGTACTTAACAAAACAAAATGTGATAAACCTAAAAAGTGTGCATTCCAATGAAAAATGTAAATGTCTTGAAATCAGTATAAACCGTACCCTATTTCACTTTGCATCTCTTGAGATTTAATTGTTATTAACATGAAATAAAAGCATTTCGTAAAAGCCTATATTTCAATAGAAGTACCACGTGTACTGTAAGATTATCAAGTGTGCATCAGATTTTGAGAGTGGAGCATCTTCACGTCCATTCTGATGTGAGGAAGTGCAGAAGTAAAATGATTCCTGCCATTCTGTCCTTCATATATAATTATACTTTAATTAGAACATAACTTTTTGTATTCCCTGAAGGAACATACACTCTGCAGGAATCAAATTGATCGGTAAGTAATAAAGTTGTAATTAAATTGATAGTTGGTATTTTCCCACTGTGAGCATTTGACACAATGCTTAGGTTTCTCACAATATTTGCTCTATAGCCCTCATGAGGTCCAGACAATATTATTCAGTATACCGAGCAGATATTATCATAAAGAGCGACTCATTTAAGCTTTTTAGAACATTCTCAAATTATGCAGCCTTTTGTTTGTAATTGGATTTTTGTTGTAGGTAGCAATTAGAGGTTTCCAAGGGAAAGGCTTATTTGGCAGTTCTCACATTATTACAGAAGTTAATCATAGATGCTTAGGTTCAAGATCCCAGGACAAAATAAAAAGTCACCCCATTTTTAAATCCAGTGGGCACAGGGCCTTTTCAGCCACCCTTGTAAATATACCATAGAATCTAACTTTGTCAGCCTGGACTGGGGCAACCAAGACTAAAACTTCTCAGAATTATAGAAGTAAATTACAGACCCGTCTTTTCAAGGCTAACTGTATACACCACAACTGTGACAGTGAAGCACAAACATATTTTTGGATTTACAATATATTCCTCTTTAAAAAATATTAAGTCATTCCTAAATAATATTTTCCTTTTTAAATTAAAAAAAAAGTCTATTATTTGGAGAAAACACACATGAACTTAAGATATATCTATGCACTGTAGAATATGTAATCAATTAACAATTAGCTAGTATTAGCTATCTGTAGCTGCATAAAAAATTACTCCAAAACTTAGTGGAGAGAAACTACAACATTTATTATTTCTCCATCTTTGTGGGTCAGAAACCCAACCATGGTCCAGCTCTGGCTCAGGGTTCCTCACACAGCTGCAATCAAGATGTTTGTTGGGGTTACCATTATCTTAAGGCTCAACTGGGAAAGTTCTGCTCTTGAACTGACTTGTGTGGTTGTTGGCAGGATTCAGTCTCTCACAGGCAACTTGTTGGCTAGAAGCATCTCTCAGTTGCTTGTCATGTGTGTCTCTCCTTAGGACAGTAAGCCTGAGTTCATCAGTGTGAGAAAGTGAAAAAGCCACACAGAGACTGAACAAGTTGGAGGTTACAGTCTTCTATAACCTACCCTCAGAAGTGACATCCCATCACTTTTGCCTTATTGGTTAAAAGCAAGTCACTGTGTCCAGACCCTAGACAGAGAGGGACCCATGAGGAGATGGGTCGTGGGAGTCATTCTAGAAGCTGTCAACTATAGCTTAGCATATAGGAAAACTGACATGTTATGAATAAATAGAATTCCCAAACTGAGTAAATACTTCTTGGAGGTCCCTTACATCAACATTCTCCTTACAGACCATCATTACCCTCAGATTCAATCAAACAGACACAGCAAAATTAATTTTTCTTTTTTTTTCTATTCCGAATCGGTGATAAAATTAAAGTACTGATCAAAAGAAGTCACTCAATGACAAAGAGCAATCACAGAAACACATAAAATGTCTCCATATTATGACATAATGTAATAAAATATGATTGACTAAAATAATTATTTTTTCTATAATATAAAATATGTTATATATATATAAATATATATAACTATATCATAAAATGAAATATTTTAAAAATCTGTACTAAAATAAAGGTAAATTAAGATATTAATGGGCTACTGTTTTTCTCTTATCACACTGGAAAAATTTATGATTGAGAATATATACGCATAGTTTTTTAATTTAAAAGAATTTACACGAAACTGTAGTGGACTGAAGTGTGCAGTTAAAGAAGAGTCGAAGTAACTCTGAGTGGAATCTGCAGAGTTTTAATTTGTAATGATGAGCATGTACTACTTTTATAAACTTAGTACATTTTTAATAAACAGGGAATCAATAAGAGTAAATTCTACAAATGTAACCTATATGCTCGTTTATTCATGTGTAGTTGTTTAACGATGAGTTCAACAAGCCCTATCGGGTACGCGTTTGGTGTCATGGTACCAGGTTCAATGTTAAGTTACATACTAAAGGGAGACAGACCTTCTGCGTCCAGGTGCCATCCATACATGTTATTCTAGTCTATATTATGTAATTGTCTCTGGTTTGAATAAGTTGTATTTCCAAAGGTTTTACCTCATAGACACCAATAAAGTGAAATGGCTCTGGGTGCTGGATACTTGATTCCAGAATGTCAAAACTATTCACAAGTTTTCATTTGTTATCATGGAAATCTTTTCTCAGCAATACATCCATCCTTTTTCATTTCACTGTCTTTCTGGTTGACAGTCAAGATGGTTTTCTGCACTTTCCAAAATCAGTACGGTTCAAGCATATAACTAAAGTGAGTTTCTACAGGACGATAGAAGTTGTTAAACATAAAAGATGTCCAATGGTCAAATGCATCTGAGCATCATTTAAGTGAAATTCACCAGTGGCTCTACAAGAAGGCCTCTATGAGCAGGGTGCTGAGAAGCAGTAAGAACCTCTCCAGGAACATGCATACCGTATCTTCAGACTTCTCATCTACAGAAGCCCTTTCTCTTAGAGAATTGATCCAGTGCTCCATGGAACTAAAAAGGGGAAATGCAACTGTAGTCAACACAGTGATATATGCAAAAGATTGCCTCAATATATATTTTTCATATTCATAGAATATTTTTTTGTTTTCCTAGTCTAAGTGGTAACTATCTCCTGTGATGTGCTGCTCCCTTCAGGGTTTTGTAAAAGCATGGAAACAGCCCCATGAAACAACAAAGCCAAAGCACAGATGGGAAAGGATAGAGGAAGCCCTTGAGATTGATGCCCCTGCTTGGTCCAGCACCCACATATTCCTGACAGATGCATATGTGTACATTTCAGAAGGAAGGCAGAACATCAGTAGTGCCCCATCACTCTCAGACCTTAAACGTCTACAAAGGCCCAGGACTGCTCTACACTGATCCATGATCTAAGGAGTTACTTGCTAATACTGAAACCAACAAATTTCTTGTTCTTGTGTTAAATACTTTTCAGACAAAGACACTTTCCCATTACTGTGCTAAATAATAGTGGGACCAGAGAAAGATAACATAGTTACTTGTTCCAGGAAATACTTGCTTGAAAGATAAGACTGTGAACCAACTATTTATTAAAATAGCTTATTATCAAAACTGATATATAACCAATACTTTCTTCTCAACCTTCCCTCTCTATGCACACCAACCCCAGGCATAAATTCTGCCCAACCCAACCAGTTCCCTCATGGAAAGACTGCAGCAAAATCAGCCATCTGCATCCTTAAAACCCTGTGAACCTCTTCCCCTGACTTTCCACTCTGAGACACTATGACTACCAAGGTGGTGTTCTCCCATACTCAATAAATCTAGAAAAAATTAGCTTTACTTGATCAACACAAATTTGGAAAGTAATCTTTTTGGGGGAATTGACAGCTAACATTTAAGAACCATGAACCTCTAAGAGATCCGTACCCTTAATGCAACATCACACAAATATGTGAGTACTCGCTTTGATTTAATGGGTTGATGTATTAAAATGGTCTTGAAATTGGCCATTAACATGATATAAGAAAGGCTTCATGTCCTATATTCCCTAGGTTTGTCAAGGTCCTCCCAAGACATGGAGGTGTTAGCCTCCAACCGATCAAGATTTAGAAAGGGTTGAGCCTGTCTAGTACACTGGGCTCTAGATGAACACTTAAAGACTGACCATGAACTGCCTACCCCAGCCCAACTTCCCCTTTGCCGGTCCTTTGCAGGGTCTTCCTCATATCAGCTACAGGATAAGTGACGATGTGCAGGAAACCCAGAAAACCACTCAGCTTCCTCAGTATTAGCAGAATGCTCTCCTTAGTAGAAGGCTCAATCAGGGAATTAGTTCTTATAGCAGCATCTTCACTAAGGATAAACAAAAAACTATTTCTAGTAGTCAATTAAAGTATGAGTGTTTGCAGGTGTGCATGGGTTTGTGTGAAACTACACACACGGGGGCAGGTGTCAATAATCTCAGCTCATGAAAGTTTCCTGAAGTTACCAAATTAGAGACATGATGGTTTAATAATCACTGAAATGATACAGTAATGGTGATTATAGCAAGAACATGTCTTTCTTTGACCAGTGTGTAATTTGCTTTATTGAAACTATAAGTCAGTGGCTCTTTCTCACATAATTCAACAGAAATATATGCACTTGGAAAACCTTCTAATAATGAAGGAGAGACTGATTTAAGATGGCATCATTTATTGATGGTCTTCTACAGGCCAAGAAATTTTCAAATATTATTTAAGTTCTCTAAACCAGTGTTTCTCAAATTTTAATGTTTCTGAAGGTCTTGTTAAAATGCTGATTCTGATTCAGTAGGACTGGGGTAGGTTCCAGGAGTTTTTTTGTGGGAATGGACCTATTTCGTGTGTCTTAATTCTTACAGGAATTACATGAATCTATGCATGTCTTCAAATTCATAGAACTGTACATCAAAAAGTGAGTCTCTTTTACTGTATGATACTTTTTAAAAATAAAATTTAAAGTCATATATGTATATATGCTTACTGATGTGAGACCCTGAGAAATTCATAACATCACTATGTAGAACTCCTTCTGAAATGTTTATCCTGAATCTGGTCATGAGAAAACAGTCCATTGTTCCAAAGTGAGAGACATTCTACAAACAATTGGCCCAGATTCTGCAAGATTATCAATATCATGAGAGGGAAAAACAAAAAGGCTGGAAACCTGTCAGATTTAAAAGAGTAAATACAGAGACATGACAACTAGATGTGATGTGGAACCCTTGATTGGGTCTTGCATTAGGAGAAAAAATCACAATAATAAGTGATATTATTGGGATAACTGGAGAAATTCAATTATGAACTATTTTAGATAAAAGTATTACATCAATATTAAAGAAGCTGACTGTGACAATTCTACTGTTTACATAAAAGAATGTCCTTGTTCTTCACTTCATGCTGAAATGTTCCCGGGAAATGTGACATGATGTCTACAACTCATGTTCAAATGAGTCAGCCAAACACATGCACATATAGAAGGGAATTAAACATGGCAGAATGTTAATCCAGGTGAAGGACATATGGTTGTGCCTCATACTATTCTTGCAACTAATCAGACGTTTAAAATTTTCAAAATAAATATTGGTGTATTAATGTCCTATGAGTGCTATAACAAATTACCACAAACTTAGTGGTTTAAAGCAACACACATTTATTATCTAGAGGTCAGAAGTTTGAGATGGGTATTATGGGCTAAAGGCAAGGCATTGGCAAGACTGGTTCCTTCTGGAGGCTTCAGAGGAGAATTTGGTCCATGCCTTCCATAACCTCCTGCATTTCTTCACTCTTGGCTCTTTCCTCCATCTTCAAATTGCGTTACTGCAGCCTCTGCTAACATCACCACATCTCCATTCTGCTTGTGGCCCTCCTGTCACTCTCTTACAAGGACCTTGTGATTTCACTGAGCTCAACTGAATAATCCAGGATCATCCCCTAGCTCAAGATCCTTAACTATCACATCTGCAAAGTCCCTTTTACAATGTTAAATATCATAGTCACAGGTTCTGGGGATTAGGATGTGGACATTGAGGGGAACATTATTCAGCCCACCATAGTTGGAAAGTGAGTTTTCCAACCCTTGTGAAAATTTTTTTAAAGAAAATATTTTGAACAGAATAAAAATCACAGTACAACTTATCAAAATGTGTAGGATACAGCAAGAGCAGTGCTTAGAAGAAAATTTATATCATTAAATACTTACATTAGAAAAGAAACAGATCACTTAACCTCCTGAACTTTCATAATTATTTGAATCATAGGTGTACTTATTTTAAAGTACACTTAGCACTGGCAGGAACTGTTTTCACTCCATATTGAACCTGAGTCCATTGGCGTTAGTGGAACCCCAATAGATCCATGAACAGTGATTGGTTGGCATTAGATACCTACTAAATTTTCTATCTTAAGTTTGTAATGTCGTATACAGATGATGTGCACATTCTAAAATATTATCCTTTTTACAGTTTAAAAGGCTGTTGAATACTGCACCAAATTAGTGGCAGTAATTGAGTTATTTAGTTACACATTGCTTTTGCTTTAACTTATTTTGAAATAATTATAAATTTGTAGGAAGTCGAAAAAAAATGTTTGGGATGCCCTGCACACCTTTCATAAGCCTTCCCCATATCTCACAGCTATAGTACATATCAAAACCAGGATATTGACATTGGTACAATCCATAGAACTTATTCATATTTCATGAGTTATACATGCACTCGTGTGTGTGTGTAGCTCTATGCAGTGTTATCACATGTGTAGATTCATGTGGCCACCACCACAATCAAGATACTCAACTGAACCATCAGCACAGGACTCCCTTATGCTACCCCTTTGTAGCCACCCCAACTCTCCTCCCTTATTTCTAACACCTGATAAACACCAATCTGTTCTCCATCTCTATAATTAGGTTATTTCATGAATGCTATAAAAATGGAGTTACCCAGTATGTATCTTTTGAGCTTGGCTTTCTTGGCTTTCTTGACTCAGTATAATTTCCTTGAGACCTACCTAAGTTGTTGAGTACATCAATAATCGTCTAATTTGATTGATGAGGAGTATGCCCTGACATAGATGGACCAGAGTTTGTTCAGCCACTCACCCATTGAAGGACATTTGGGTAATTTCCTGTTTTGAACTATTACAAATAAAGCTGCTACAAACCTTCCTGTACAAATTTCTGCATAAAAATAAATTTTCATCTCTCTGGGAGAAATGCCCAAGAGTGCAATTGCTGGTTCACTGGACACATTCATTTCATATTCTTTTCTATGTTAAAAAACATGTTCTTTATAAAGTGCTGGAACCAACTCTTCACAAAGTAACCTCTGTATAGTCATATAAACCCAAAGAGATATGAACAAAGATGTTTTTGTTTAGCATGCAAGTTGGCACCTGTGCTCGAAGTATAGGGGTTATCACCTGTACCCACAGTCTCTCTTAGAAGGTTCTTGCCTCACTTCTAACAAGATCTCTTATTGAAGGGGAGATTGGGAAGAATGCAAAGAGAGAAAAGACTTTCCTCCTTCTGAAATAAGGAGTATTGTGAATGCCCTTTCAGAAACAAGGCTTAAGAGCCCATCGGACCTGTGCAACTTGGCATGAATAAAATCTCCTTGGATTTTGTGTGCCTGGTTAGCCTTTTCTCCTGCAGGTGACCATATGTCTGTGGCGGCCCTGCTACTCAAGTGGATCCTGGCTCCAAGAACAGGACCAATCTGGGGGTGGGGAATGAGGAGGTGGGGAAAGGGCCTGCTCTTGGAAAATGAAAAAGAATGAACTTATTTTCCTATTAAAAATGCTTACAAACCAAATTGGCACAAGACCTAAATAGACATTTCTCCAAAGAAGACACAGAGATGGCCAACAGGCACATGAAAAGCTGCTCAACATTGCTAATTATTAGAGAAATGAAAATCAAAGCTGTAATGAGGTATCACCTCACACTGGTCAGAATGGCCATCATCAAAAATTCTACAAATAATAAATGCTGGAGAGGGTGGGGAGAAAAAGGAACCCTCCTACACTGTTAGTGGGAATGTAAACTGGTACAGTCACTATAGAAAACAGTATGGAGATTCCTTAAAAAACTAAAAATAGAGTTACCATATGATCCTGCAATCCCACTTCTGGGCATATATCCAGAGAAAGCTCTAATATGAAAAGATACATGCACCTCAATGTTCATAGAAGCACTACTTATAATTGTCAACACATGGAAACAACCTAAATGTCCATCACAGATGAATGGATAAAGAAGACATGGTGCATGCAGAGTGAAAGAAGCCTTCTATAAAGAGTACATACTTTGTGATTCCATTATGTGAAATTCTAGGAGAGGCAGATCTAAGTGACAGCATAAAAATATAACACTGGTTACCTCTGAAGGGGGTTGAGGGCAGGGAATGACTGGGAAGGGGCATGAGGGAGATTTCTGATGATCCTATTCTGTATCTGGATAGAAGTTTGGATTACACACTTGTATGTATATGTCAAAACTCAGCCAATGTATCACTTAAGATTCATACTTTTTTGTTATATGTAAATTTTACATTAAAAGAAAAAGAGAGCCTTAGAAAATTACTGAACTCTAGCTAATGACATGCATATTGAAATGTTTAGGGAGAAGTGTAACAAAGTCTTCAACTTACTTTGGCCTCAAAACAATAAATACAACAGATGATGAATGTATAAATAGGGTGGCTAGATGGGAAAGTATGTTATAAAGCAAGTTCAATAAAATGTAAATTGTAGAATCTAAAAAAAAGGAAGACATGGTGTATATATATATATATATATATATATATATATATATATATGTATATATACATACATGTATATATACATACAATGGAATACTACTCAGCCATAAAAAAGAATGGAATAATGTCATTTGCAGCAGCATGGATGGACCTAGAGATTATCATACTAAGTAAGTCAGAGATAGACAAATATATTATATCATTTATATGTGGAATCTAAAAATATAATACAAATGAATTTATTTACAAAACAGAAACAGACTCACAGACATAGAAAACAAACTAATGGTTACCAAAGGGGAAAGTTGGGGAGGTGGTGGTGAATAAATTAGGAGTATGGGATTAACAGATACACACTGCTATATATGAAATAAACAACAAGGATTTAAAATATAAAAGAACAAAAATAAATTTTTAAAAATCTTATATGGTATCCATCTTTTTAAGCTGGTCCTCATCAGGGATCATGAGGGAACTGTGTTTGCAAGTGCTGTTGTCCAGACCTGCAGGGCTCTTTTCAGTCTTCTGTCCCTGTGCAGCTCTCAGGGCCACAGTCACCTTCCCCACACAACCTCCAACTGTCCTCTCCGATCACAGGAGCCCAGACCCACACCTCTTTTTTCCCTTTGTAATGCTTACATCATCCACACTAACCCGTGGGTTTCTCCACCCAAACTGTGTATAGAATGGGACAGAAGCCATTGGCTGTCTGTTTCTTAGATAGATCCATAGAATTTGGTGAAGATTCAAGGCTCACAAACAACCCCTGTTCATTTTCTTGAAGTTCCTATTTTTCCAGCATGTTGCTGTTCCTCTTTTTTAAATTTACTCCTAACTTTTCAGACATAGAAAGCATAGACGTTCATGCTGAGTGATGTAAAAGAAAAGTCTACTTCCTGTAAAGCCAAAAGGTGATTTTCACTTGCCATTGAAACTTCCTAACTACTAAAGCTTGAGTTTGATTTTCAGCTTTGCAGCCATGCACTACAGATTACAATCCAAATTTATGACCATTTGTTTTTATTGCACGTATCACATCATTACCAAACCAAGTTCACTTTGCCTGATGGGAAGCAAGCCAAAACGCTGAGATGCCTAGGTTTGCAGCAAAGAGAAGGTTTACTTGCAAGGCATCCAAGTGAGGAGACAGGAGAGCAAGTCTCAAAACTGCCTCCCCTGACACAAGGGGCTCAGGGTATTTATGGGATAATGAATAAAGAAGCAGGGTGGTCTGAGGCATGGGGAGCATGGGGAATGGTGATTGGAAAAAGGTGCAAATAACTATCGTTCTGCACAGGCGTAACTAAGCTACAGGCCTCTGCATATTCAAAAGGTCACTGAGCTAGCAGACAGTCGCGCATGCCCAGTTGAAGGGTCAGTGTTCCTACCAGCCTCAACCAGCTCAGCTCAAACTAGACACAGCTGAAAACAACTCAAGCAAACATCATATCGTTTAGGTTACACGCAGCTTAGAGGACATGCAAGTCTTAAAATGACCTTGAAGGAAGGTGAATTGGATCTGACTAATTACCCACGGTTTCATCATTTCTCAAGGAACTAATCAATTTCTATCCCAGACAATGTCAACTACATTCCACAGGAACTATTGGGTTGGCCAAAAAGTTCGTGCAGGTTTTCTGTAACGTTTTATGAAAAACCCGAAAGAACTTTCTGGCCAATCCCATATAATGAATATAGAATTTTTATCAGAAGTTGATGGTGATATCAGTTCATCCTGTTGTTTTCCAAGGCGGGCAGATTACTTTGGTACTTTGGTGCATCTATTTATTTGTCCTTTCAGTGTAGGTAGAACTTAAGTATATGAAGCGTGTGAGCATGATTACCATGGTTCAATGTGCTTTGGGGGCTTATAGAGAAAAACACTATATACAAATGTAATGTGTCAACAGTACAATTCTCTCTTTTAAATAAAAATTTCCATTTCCCTGTAGTTTATAACTGATCAATTTCCAGTTTCCATTTTTTACTTCTTTTTGTTGTGGGGAGAAGAAGAGGCAGAAATACAAGTATTGTCAGATTTTGCCAAGGTTTCCATGGCTGCCAATGACATTCATGTTTTTCTCTTGATAGTGCCTAATAAAGCATGTATTATGTAAATAATTTCAAATGCCATCTAAAATTATGTTTCTGTGCAGAATTAGACAACTTGGAGGCTAAGTATGTCTCTTTTCCTTCAAATGCTCTAGAATCCCTCTTTTGAAAAATATCCCACCTTCCTCCAACTAATTGTCATGGAAACAACTTCCAATATCTAGAATTCACTCTCAACTGGTAGTAAGAGTCCTTGGATGCTGCTCCAGCATTGGCTGCTCCCTGGAGCGTCATTAAAACCACCTACCTCACCTTTCCCACCTTAGCTCGTACTTTTATTTACGGGGAATTAAAGTACCTTTCCTCAATCCTCATAGGGGTATTCCTGCCTCCAAAATCTTGCTCAGCAGGACAGTCTTCAGCAAGCTTCTCTGAAGAGACTGTGACCTTTGTCTAAATGCACGAAATTGAAAATAACTTGAACAAAATAACCAGTCAATATAGACCAAAATGGTAGCTGAGATTGGCTAGGCAGACACTATCCTTCCCACATGGCACATGATCTCATTTCCAACCATCGGTATAGATGGTTGTATCCTCCTTCGTAAGTGCATATTCTCAATAAAAGCTGTAAATCTACCAACAGAAGGAGCAATGCTAGTTTCTCTAGGTAGTTTCACTGCTTTTTAGAGAAGACCCTCAACCCAGCCAGAATGCTGGATTAGGGGGCAATCATTAGTGCTATTTGCCAGCCATTTCCTTCCTCATTGGCTTCTTCCCTCTCAGAATATGAAAAAGCCGTATTTCTTAGTTCCCTTAAGGTTGGGTCAAAACAGATGACTAACTCTGGTCAATAAATTGTGAGCAGAAACAATGTGTGTCACTTTTATTCCAGAGCTCCTGATTGCCTGTCTCAAACCCTCCAGAGCTCTCTTTCCCTCTGTCACAGAAGTCACAGCATTTAACTTATGCTGCATTAACATCCTAGATCCTGTCAGAAGAAATGTCCAAGCTAAGGAACAGAAGACATGTAGCAGGATAAGAAATAAAACTTTGTTAAATTTTTATTTTTTTTTAAAGAATGGGAAAAAAAAAGAAATAAACCTTTGTTACTTTAAGGCACTGAGATTCTGGGACTATTTGTTATCACCATGCAACAGAGCCTATCCTGACTAATACAGTTGGGAAGTTCAGTTTTTCACAACTAATTTCAAACTTACTTCCAGAGTTATTTGTGGACACTAGGCAATGAGATGATTTAGTTAAACAAGCAGAGGAGGGAACAGAAGAGGAAATTCATCTAAGTCACATTCAACAGTGACAGCAATTCTAAATTGTAAATAAAGGAGGTGGACTAGTCAGGGCCTAGAACAACAATGTCTTAGGGCCTAGGGGCACTCATGGATCTGGTAACCCTCAGCTAGGAGCACCTACTGGGGGATAAGGGGGAATGTCCTATCAGAATCAGAGAGGGAAGGATGCAATTTGACAGAAAAAAAAAAAAGGAAAGAAAGAAAGAAAAGGAAAATGTAAGTGATTCTGAAATACCACCCACTGCATTTCCCCTGCCTTCCTCCACTGTTTTCAGTGGACACTCCCAACCAAGATAGAATGCTGGGATAGTGTGTGGTCATTAATTTCTTAAGAAACTGCATCAAAAAATTCTGATGTTAAATTATATAGCAAAATCATAAAAATATTCTATCAAGAGACTGGTAAACTCATCTCTGCCTCACCTAGCTCCAGGTTTTCCAGTGTGCCAAACTCTTGCTAGTCCTTGCTGTTGATGAGAGAACTGACTTTTCCTTTCCCCAACCCACTTACTGCAAGGCTCTGAACAGATTTCATACAAGGCCAAAAGCATGGAGACACCTAATTAAGCTGTTTTATTCTCTTAAAAATATGAGACAGTTATATGCTGAAAGAACCCAATTTTCCCCTTCACCCACTTCACCCCCATTCTTAGTAGATAATAGGACTTTCTTGAGATTCTAATCAAACCTTTATAAGCAGAAGTTTTGCTTTTTCTGGTTTTCATATTCTTAGGAAGTTTCTTATTTCAGGAAGTACCTAGAGGCAAAATTTGATGGGAATGCAGAGAGGGAAATAGAAGGGGTTAA
The DNA here is from genome assembly GCF_028023285.1 of Balaenoptera ricei. NCBI lineage: Eukaryota > Metazoa > Chordata > Mammalia > Artiodactyla > Balaenopteridae > Balaenoptera > Balaenoptera ricei. The sequence continues at coordinate 21,042,116 of NC_082644.1, forward strand.
TTGTTGCCACGGCCGGCAACAATAGGAGGATCACCTGAGTTGACATCCTGCCTTGAAACCCCACTTTTATCTATGATACCCTCAATATCAAGGGAAATTAACTTTATTTATCATTGGTGGGAAAGAAATGGAGGCCAAATGGCATCTGGGGCACTATGAAATAATAATTTTTGCAATGACTTGAGAAACATGACGAGAGACCTGAGCCAGCACTTAGCACACTCTGCCACAGGCATCCACACTGCAGAATCAGAGTCATGGGTGCCTCATGCATCTGAGAGCAGCCACTGAGGATAAAACCTGTGTCCCATTAAATCAATTATGCTAATTTGATTTTAAGTGATTGCAAAAATTGATAGTTTTGTTTGAAATTGCTCTGAAATTTTGTTTTTGTTTAAAGATGCATAAAAGCCAAAAGCTTAAGAAGTTCAACCAAGTTCTGTATTTTACATATTAAGTAACAATTAAAATACAAATAGTGTAGATCACTACCCAGAGGTTCACCAACCTCTTTCTTTTCAAAGTTATCCATTCATTATTCAAGTTAGAGAAGCACTGTTTGGCAGTGAATAATTGAGACTTTGGGTAACTGCTGAGGATAAGAGCGTAATGGGGTGAAGTTCAGAGACCCTTTTGTGTGTGTGTGTGTGTGTGTGTGTGTGTGTGTGTTGGGTGGGAGTTGGGGGTGTGTCCTGAATTTGTTGGAAAAGACATTTTGACAAGGACAGTAACAAAGCCAAGCTAGGAATGAGGTTGTTTTCTATGATTCAGTCGCCTTTAGTTACACCAACTGTTCAAGGTTTCTTACAGACAAACACAGTTGTGCAGGGTGACAGTGTAAATAACAAAGGGACCAGGCAGGTACGCTCTCTCTCCTTTTCTACCAAAATACCAACTTCATTGTAGGTAGCCTTGTCTGCCAGTAACACTCTCACTTCCTTTGCGGAGGGGTGGCCATGGAAGATAATGCTGGCAATGAAATACAAGCACAGGTTGTGAGGTAGGGATTCCAGAAAGCTCCTTTAAAGGGGGCCTGCCTCTGCATGCTCACTTCCCCTTTGCCTTTCCTCTTGCTTGCTGCATGGAATGTTGCACAGTTATTGGTGCTGAAGCAGCCATCTTTCAAGTAACCAAGATGGAGGTGCCTGGAGAAATCGAAGGACCCCTGCGATGCATCCCTTCAAGCTTGCTGATTACCAAGAGGAAAATCTTGTTCAAGCCATCGCCACTGGAGTTTCCCATATATACAACTGAGCACAGGCCTTCAAAAGAAGGACACTTCAGCCCATCACAGCCCTCTGCTGATACTGTGTGGGGAGGGCAGCAACCTATCACAGAGACCCTGACCTGCAGTAAGGTGGCCACTGGCGTCAGTTGTCCTGGCAGCTGGAGGATGAGGCCCCAAGACAACATGAGGGGCCACTGGAGTTTACATCAGGAAAAGGAAGTGAAACCCCCCGAGCAAATCTTCTTCTCAAAGAACTCAAAGGAAACAGGATCTTGAAGGGAAGGATAAAACTGGCTCTTCCAGATTACCTATATTTAGCACTTCCTGAAAGCAGCTATTTTGAGTTGTGTGTGAATGAAAGCAACAGAGGATTTTAAAAGAGGAGAGAGAGATAGTGTGGAAGGAAGCAGTGTAAATTTAACCTAGAAGAAAAGTAATTCAGGGCGCCACATATTTTGGTTCGATTCTAGTTGATTCATGGAAAACATGGCCTTACAATTATAAAAAGAAAGAGGAAGACAAAGGAAAGTAGTATTCAAAACTGAATGTAGGATTCAAGATAAGGAGTGAGATACTATCTCATGTAACCTGCCTGGGAACAGCTCTAGATGATTGAGGCAATCATTGCTGTGACATTTTGAGTGTTTACTATGTGATGACATTGTGCCAAATCTTTTGCCTCTGGGGTTTTATTCAATCCTAAAAGATATCCTAAAAGATATTGCTCCCAGTTACAGCTGAGGAAATGAGGATATCCTTTTGCCCCCAGTCACAGGGCAGAGCAGAGCTTACCCAGCCCTCCAGAGCTGGGCTTTGTCATTGTTATTTTCTTTTTTCTTTTTTTCAAGTTTTGTTTTAAAAATTTCAAAAACTGTTGTAAAACTAACTCAGGTGAACAAACAAGTACAGCATGTCAATGAAAGATTAAAAAATAAGTATAATGAGTGTGTATTATGATAAGTCTAGTAGACTTCATACTAAGGAATGAGCTAAAAAAAACCAGGGACACATGTTAATGTGTATATGTTTAGATATTAGGAACATTATTAAAATGTGAATTATTCAATAATTAGCAGCAAAAAACTGTTTAATTTCTGAATTGGAGAAAGAGTCTTACCCCAAACCATATTTCCTCTCTCGTCTTCTCTCCCCAACCCCTGAAATTCAAAAAGTAGAAACAGTTTTTGTCAATTATTTAAGAAAGGTTGATTTTCAAAATATTATTAGGGTTTTTATAATCATTAGGAAAACAGATGACCACACAGAGAAAAAATGGTTAGAGGGTGGTATCAGGCAGTTCTCCAAAGTAATATGAATGGTCAAAAAATATTTGAAAATTTATCAGCATTTCTTGCAAATTAAAGTCAGACCTAATTTTTACATATCAAATTGACTATTTTTATTATTATTATAATACATAGGATTGTTGAACCTGCTAGTAAAATGCATTTATACCTTGCTGTTGGAGTATGAATATACGTATTTTTGGAGGTCATAAACTACCAAGTCTCATAAAACAAAATTAAATGTAAAAACCTTAACCCTATCATTTTCTTTCATTTTTTAAAAAATTTTTATTGGAGTATAGTTGATTTATAATGTTGTGTTAGTTTCAGGTGTACAGCAAAGTGAATCTGTTATACATATACATATATCCACTCTTGTTTAGATTCTTTTCCCATATAGGCCATTAGAGAGTACTGAGTAGAGCTCCCTGTGCTATACAGTAGGTCCTTATTTAGTTATCTATTTTATATATAGTAGTGTGTATGTGTCAATCCCAATCTCCCAATTTATTCCCCCCCATCCCCTGGTAACCATAAGTTTGTTTTCTACATCTGTGACTCTACTTCTGTTTTGTAACTAATTTCATTTGTACCTTTTTTTTTAGATTCCACATACAAGCGATATTATGTGATATTTGTCTTTATCTGACTTACTTCATTCAGTATGACAATCTCTAGGACCATCCATGTTGCTGCAAATGGCATTATTTCATTCTTTTTTATGGCTGAGTAATATCCCATTGTATATATGTACCACGCCTTCTTTATCCATTCCTCTGTTGATGGACATTAAGGTTGCTTCCATGTCCTGGCTATTGTAAATAGTGCTGCAATGAATATTGGGGTGCAAGTATATTTTCAAATTATGGTTTTTTCTGGATATATGCCCAAGAGTGGGATTGCTGGATCATATGGTAGCTCTATTTTTAGGTTTGTAAGGAACCTCCATACTGTTCTCCATAGTGGCTGTACCAACTTACATTCCCACCAACAGTGTAGGAGGGTTCCCTTTTCTCCACAACCTCTCTAGCATTTATTGTTTGTAGATTTTTTGATGATGCCCATTCTGACCGGTGTGGCTGATACCACATTGTAGTTTTGATTTGCTTTTCTCTGATAATTAGTGATGTTGAGCTTCTTTTCTTGTGCTTTTTAGCCATCTGTATGTCTTCTTTGGAGAAATGTCTATTTAAATCTTCCGCCCATTTTTTGATTGGGTTGCTTGTTCTTTGATATTGAGCTGCATTGTTATTTTCTATCTACACCAACTACAGCAGAAACAGCCCAACTCTAAAGACTCTCCAAAGCTTCTTGTTTTAAATGTGATTGCAAAAGTCTCAGTTAAGAGAGTCTTCAATTAATCGAGCGTTCTGGGAAATTTAATTTCCTGGCTTAATTGAGCACTAACCAGAAAAACTTTTCCAAATGTTTTTCCAAAGTATACAAGACACCCTTTCTTGACTTAGTAAACCTGATTTAAATTTTCTTCTATAATTAAGTCACTGACAGTGCCTCGGGCTGACTGTTCTCCTCACCATCCAATAGCACACAGACTGCTTGCTGTTGTATAGACATTTTTTAGGTTTTTTCCAATCTTCTACTAATTAAGGCTGAAAAGGACATCTCTGAGCAGAAGATTATTTCTTCTATATTTCAAATTAGTTTCAGATATGCCTAAAGTGGAATGTTAGGTCACTGGGTTATAATATATTTCAGAGTTTTTTTTAATGCTGCCAAAAATGCTTCCAAAATGCTGAACCAGTTTTCACCACAGTGTTGCCAGCCCTCAGTATTATAAATTTAAAAAAAATCTTAGAATGTAATTGTTTGTGATGAATACAACAATAAACTGGTAACTGATGAGCTGGGACACCAGTGAAGAAGATTCTAGTCTAAGTAGGGTGAAGATGGGTAGCAAGCAGGAGGGGAAGAAAACACTCAGAGAACAAAGTCTCAGAGGGGAAAAGAGGTAAAACACTTTCATACATTGCAAGCAACAGTGTCCTGGTAAATGTTTACCAGCTCTTCAGGAAGGGAAGGAGAGGGAAGGAGAAAGGAGGGGAGGGAAGGAAAGGAAAGCCCTAATCTGCAGAGATTGTTAGGATGTGCATGTTTCTGTTGTGGCTGATCTCAACTCACTTAACTCGGAGTTAGGAAAAAATGGGCTCAGTTGACTCTTGTGATGCAGTAGGAGCTGGCACCAGCACACCACTGACTACAGGGACCAAGGGGACTATTGGAAGGGGTAGTAAGGATGAGGATCCTTGGGTGTGGATGTATCACCACATCCTCCACACGGTGCCCTGTGAGACTTGCCACCCAACAGTTCTGACACTTACAGGGACCTCTACACAGAGAGATGGAGGCTGAATGCTCTGTGTGGTCAAGAAAAACTCATATCCCTTGACCACGGCACAGCTGAACCCCACATGAAATTTCCTATGCTTGAGAAGAGGTGTCCTCTAGGAACCATCATGTCCCCTAATCTTTTCATGAGGTCTTTTTCAATCTGACCAGACAACGGATGCCTTGAACCATGCATCAGACTTCATAGCTTAGTCAGTATCTCTCTCTCTCTTTTATAAAACATTTATTTATTTATTTATTTATTTATTTATTTATTTATTTGGCTGTCTTAGTTGTGGCACGTGGGATCTTCATTGCTGCATGTGGGATCTTTAGTTGTAGCATGTGGAATCTAGTTCCCTGATGAGGGATCGAACCCAGGCCCCCTGCAGTCTTAACTGCTGGACCACCAAGGAAGTCCCCATAGTCAGTATCTCTTATTGGTCATCTATTTCTACCAAATTAGAAAAACCTAACAACCTAACAGCGATTTTGGCTATGGAGCAAGTAACACTCAAAAGCCAGAAGTTAAAAGTTTCAATGGAGAGATTATAGCAAATGGATTCTTAATGTAGTCACTTATTTCATTTGGATTGAGAAAGAGCTTCTTCATTGTTTGTTTGTTTTTTAGCATTTGGATATGGTTTTAAAATATTCATTGCTTTATTTCTCTAACAAAATTAGAAAAACATAAGATATTGGGAAAATGTTGATGATTGAGCCATCTCATGAAATCTTGATATCCTATCCATGACAGAGATTGCCAGTGTATTTATCATGTCTTGTATTTTCTGTATTTCTGATGCTTTGACATCTGGGGCTTTATTGACCCTGGAAGGACTGTCCCTCCCAGGGTTAGCCAATTCCCAAAGACAATAAACAACTCACATATGAGCACACCTTTTTTATGCAAGTCAGCTGTTGCAGAGTCCACATCCCAACCACCTCCTTTCTGGGGCTTTCACACTCAGGCCCTTCCCTAATCACCCCAAAGCCAGATAACAGACAACCAAAGACAGCCCTTTTGCCCCAGAGTCTGCTGAAATTATTCAAACTAGCCAGTCCTAAACTTGTTCACCCTGTCTTGCTCAGCTCATTCCTTCCCACAGAAACCACAATAAAGGCTCTTGTCCACATTTTCCCTTCTCCCTCTGCCTCCTAGTACTTCCCTGCATGCTCTCCCACCCCACAGCATGACATGGCATGCCCCTCTTCTTAAGATCTATGAGTATAACAAACTATCTTTTCAATGACAATTGTTTCCTGATCTGTTGGTCTAACCATACCTGAAAAATAATAAAACCTACATTTTAAAATAGCCAGTTGCCTCTCAATACCCATTTCCCCCTTCTTAATAGCAGATCCCCAACTTCTAGAAAAGCACACTGCCTCCCAGATAGAAAGACAGTCTTTCCGGGGTGTTCCTGGCCACTAGCAGTGGTTATATGAATTAAGTTCTGCTCAGCGAGGGGACAGAAGTGCTGTGGATTATGCATACTTACCTTTGTGTCCATCCTCTTACTGTCAGCCTGCAGAGAGTTTGATGGCTGGAGCTCCAGGAGCCATTATGGGTCATTAGTATGTGTCCCACACCCCAGAGAAGGGGACGCTGAATCATCTAATGAATCTAGATCCCTCATGATTTCATGAAGCCATTGGACTCCTTTCAGTGAGAAAGAAAAAAAAATCTATTTTGTTTCAATAACTATCATTTGAGATTTGGCTGTTACATTCAGCCAAATAAGTACATATAATACATTCTCCTTAATGTAAAAATATCATATCGTGACCTGAAGTAAGAGTTCAAGCATGTCAAGGTACTCAATGTGTCCCAAAAATATATCACTTGATCATGCTACTGACATTATCAGTATCAAAAAGAAAATAGTTTAACTCATCTTTAATGTCAAAAACTTGGTAAGTGCCTTTTCTTTCAGCTGTCAACATACTCAGTGCTGAAAAGCAACATGCTATATGTCCTGGCCTCTCCACTTTTTCTAAACATAGAAGACTGCCAAGGTGCTGGTGGCTGTGATTTGATCGTATTCCCAATTTTCACTTTTTCTTTGAACCATAAATAAGGAATGGGAAGCAAATCATTAACCACCAACTGCTTTGGAGAATAAAGCAGTGCGTGATTTGGCACTCAGGTGAAACCTTTCCCTACGGGTTCTGACCACAGTGTACCTTCTGCAGAACATATTTCCTTCTACAAAAGAATCACAAATTAAACAAATGACAACAACAGAACATCTTCTTTCATAGCATGAATTCTCTGTTGACCCCCCATGTGTCCCACTAGTACACTATGAACTGATTCAAGTATGGAACAGAATCAGCAAACACACTAACACATTGGTCACTGTCCTTCTACATGGCAGGCCATTAGTATTACACAATATCTAACAATAAATAAAGGAATTTTAACAAAAAGCCAGTTGTGCTTTCTCTCTGAGAACATCTGTAATAAACGTAGAGTCTGGTCTTATAGGCCTCTCTGTGATAGTATGACTTGTGTCTCTTCCTATGACAAAAATACAATTTGTGACTTATTCATTTTCTTTATCAACAATTCATTAATTTCACACTTAAAAATATTATTTTGTATTTGTTCTGTAAAAAAATGAGATCATGATTGCTTTACTCACGATGGTAAAATTTTGATGAATTGATAAACTTTCTGAAAGGACAACTCATTGACCTGATGAGTCCAGACACATAATATCAAATTGTCAGATATTTTCCTCTTATTTCTTAAACACCTTTGTTTAAAGGGTGAGGGAGGAGATTCCTGTCTTAGAAAATTATCATGCTCACAGATTGACAGATTCACTATATTCATAGAGAGATTCCCAGTGTTTTATGACATTGTATGTTTAGTGTTTTGCTATTCTTTCATCTTGCCATTATGCTTCATTGAATCATGAGTTAGACATTAAAAAATGCAATTTAACAAACCAAGAAAGTCCATGCAACAAGTATGAAAACACACTAGCAAAGGTGAAGTGCCTAATACCAGCCCAGAGAACATGTCAAATCCCATTGCTTCTGGAACAGCTGCTGAGAACACAACTATTAGGAACTCAATGGGATTTCTGTGAAAGTCAATTTGTTTTATAGTTCACATTTGTAAAATGTATAGAATTAAAGAAAAACTGTTTCACTGTCTTTCCCTTGAAAACTATGAAAATCCCTACAGTCTACTCAACTGACCACATTTTGAATCATACTGGCTTATGGGGCAAAAGCAAGACATCCTGGAATGCCTGAAGAGGCCTCTGATGGACCAACTTCTTTGCATAATTTCTGTAAACTAATTCATTTTTAGTTGACATTAGTCAGCCTAAATTTGAGAAATTTTTTTAATAACCTGTCAAAGGAGAATTAAAAAAAAAACCTTTACAAGTGTGACTCTGGCATGTTCTAAGAATTTCATCCTTTATAGTACCATATTTATTTGTATTGTATAGGTTTTATTTATTCACTTGCTATTTTAAGAGGAAAAGTTTGATGAGAAGGAAATGCTAATCTTTGAGATCGTAAACCAGGAATAATGTAATAGTCAAGACAGAGTGCGTTACACTTCTGTAACAAACAACCCCCAAAATCTCAATAGCACAAAATAACAAATGTCTATTTCTCCCTTGGGGTATGTATACACTGCAGGTTAGCAGGGGGCTTTGCTCCTATCTCACCCTTGTCCTTACTCTGAGATGCAGGCCAATGGATCAACCCCTGTCTGGAACATCGCCACCCCTGTGTGAGAAGTGAAGCAGAGCTCAGAAGGGCCCCTTACTGAGGATTAAATGCTCCAGCCTAGAAATGACAGGTATTTCTTCCATGCACACACCTTGGCCAGAAATGGTCAGATCCAATCTGATGATAAGAGCACCAGGAAGTGCAATCCTACCCTTACCCAGAGTGGGAGGATAGAAATGTTTGGAGAACTGCACAGAATCCCACCATGAGTGATTAGGTGGGGTTGGCTGTTCCTTCTAACAAGTGTTTACAGGGCATTCCTGGTCCAAAGTACAGTTCAGGTTGCCAAGAGAGTTCAACAATGATTTCAGGTTAAATAGTATGGAACAAATCAGGACAGGCTCAAAAATCAATTCAGAGTAACAAAACATGTCATAAGAGCCAGAAAAGACAGGAAAAAATGAATCAAGAGGAATTCTGAAAAGGGAGGGAATTCTTTTTTGATTTAAATGACTGGGGAAGTCTTCACAGAGGAGTTTTTGGATAGCAGCCTTAATATAGGAAAAGATTTTAATATGCAGGGATGGGACCAGGAGACTGAAAGAAGGGATTTCTGAGCAGAAAAAACAGCAAGGTGAAAGTAATGCATTTTGACACACCCACTTTATAACTGTATGTTGTCAGCTTTACAGTGACCATGATATCTTAAACAAAGTTCATTTCCTCACCCTCCATGGAGTTCCTGATACTTACCTTATGGTTGTCTTATTGGGGTATTGGGGATACTTATATCAATAGTATCTAACTCTGAAGGCTGTTTTATTACTATGGTTGACTGGGCGCTATTGAGCACTTGGAGAGGTACTTCCTGAAAGCTATGTGTCTTTGTTATTAGATGAACCACAAAGAACGTAATCTTGACTTTTGACAGGAGGGAAATAAACATTTCACATCTACTTTATATCCCTTGTTGCCCCTGATTAAGAAACTGCAGAACTTTCATTGTAAATTCATTATGAGTGGCTCTATCTCCACTTAGCTTTTTTCTGACCCCTAGATCTCTCTCTTTATAGCAATTCAGCTGGAAGTTGGTAGTTTACATAAAATTACAATACCTAAGCTAACTACCCCCCATGTTACTTGGGGCAAAGGGAGTGTGACGAGTTATAAGAGCAAACCAAAAAAAGCAAAAATAATAATGATAACTATCATTATGACAATAAAAGCTACTTTAAAATATTTGAGTCACATGCCTTCCTCTTCGAGTCCACCAATGACTAGTGATATACTAGGATGGGAAAAGACTTCTTTTAGTTAGGAAAAAGTAATGGAATGGGAAAGCAAATGAGAGAAATACAGAAATGTGAAAATAGGAGAGCATGCAAAGTCATACCCCGTCTGCAGCAGGACAGCAGTGGGGCAGAGCCGTTGCCTCAGGTCAAAGGAATGAGGTAGCCACTGAGTGTTGAATGTAAGAAGCGCTGAGCATTGATCACATTCATGGTATCCGAATCAGGGCAATAGCATATCAGCAGAGCTAAGGCATGATTGATAAGGGAGCCATAGGACTTTGGTATTTTCAGGCACTGAAGAAACATGAGGAGTTGTCAAGAATGGAGTGCATGGCATACTGGGATTGGGCTAGGTAAGGATGGGACACTCCAGACCGCTGCTGGGGTTCAGACCCAAGGCCAATGAGATCACCTCACAGTTAGAGCTGACCAAACTGCTCTAGGTGGTGTGGTGGGTGGGCACTCTCTACCTGGATTATAATTTCCTCTCAATGCCAATCTTGGGAGATGCTACACATAGAGGAGGTTATGACCCTCACACCAATTTCACCAATTTAATATTGGAAAATATTCATTGAAGGGGAACTTAATTTAATAAGTATCATCTCCTCCACCCCAGGAAATTTATGAAGCTGGCAGGCCTTCCCAATTAAAACTGGCTAACAGTAGTGGTTCTTAATCTTTATTCCACATTCCAAAGCCACAGCCACATTCCAGATCTACTAAATCATGATTTCTGGGGTAGGGCGTGGATATTGATGGGGCTCAGGGCAGGCCGTGACAAAATATGTCAAAGTGGCATATTGATTATTTTGAATTAAGGTTCCTTAACAAATAGCCAGTGCAAGAAGGACACTCTGACCCTCCTTTGTCCCCCTGAAAGCGGGAAATAAATCTCCCATGTGAAAGGCATGCTTCCCTGCACCAGGAAGTACAGAGAGACCTTTATCACCAGAAATAGGGAATTCAGGGCCCAGTATGTAAACAAACTCTTCTTAGATTCTTCACTAATTAGTACCCAAATCTAAGTTTCTTTGTCATGTCAGTTCTCAAAAAATGCAGTTTCTTTGTCTAAAAGGTATAAAAGCTGTCCATTTTGGTCACTTCTCTGGGCCTCATATTCCTATGGAGCTCCCATAATTACATAATTAAATTTGGTTTTTCTCCTGTTAGTCTCCCTCGTGTCAATTTAATTATTAGACAAGCCAGAAGAACCTAGAAATGCAGAGGAAAGTTTCTCCTTCCCAACAATTGGCTTAGTTGGCAGGATCTTCACTGGCTGGAAACTGCTTTCTCTCAGGACTTGTGCAGATAAAGAGGTTCTGGGAACTCTGACAAAATGCCACAGAATGTAAGAATTCTTATTGCATGAGCCTCCTGAATCTCTGTTTGCAAGGTCTGGTGGAAGTAAAAGTGGTGAGAGTCTTTTTTCTCTTTTTCTAAATTTATTTATTTATTTATTTACTTGTAATTTTTATTGGAGTATAGTTGCTTTACAATGTTGTGTTAGCTTCTACTGCACAGCAAAATGAATCAGCCATACATATATATATATATATATATATCCCCTCCCTTTTGGATTTCCCTCCCATTTAGGACACCACAGTGTATTAAGTAGAGTTCCCTGTGCTATACAGTATGCTCCCCTCAGTTGTATTTTATACACAGTATCAATAGTGTATATGTGTCAATCTCAATCTCCCAATTCCTCCCACCCCACCCTTTTCTTTTTCTAAATTTAGATTAGCAGAAAGTACTTGTGGAATTTGTTCCTTGGATTTAACAACTCTGGTGAAAATTTGGTAATGAGTACACTTATTCATCCCTTGTTTTTTTCCTAGAGATGGTCACTGTTTTCCCCTTTCTCTGTTGTGTTGTTCGTCATAAGGAGGAAAAAAAATAGGGCAGAACGCTGGCATGGGTCCCATAAGGCTACTGCTCAAGCCGACCTCTGATACGTTCAGGGATCTCATCAGACCCACATCTGTTTAGATAAATTTTGCTGGGGGTCTCCTAGGTAAAAACTAGATGAGGTTTTTCCTTTTATTTTTTACCTTATGTTCTGAGACCTTGGCTTTGTGACCAGTGAGAATATATTTTCTGGCCTCTGCCATTTGGGAGGTGCAGCTTACTGGGGTGCATCTGGTGGCCAGATGAATGAATAGCCTGGAGTTCCAAGACACAAAGTCAGAAGCAGCACTCTCTTTACCTGGCTGTGCCAGCTTTCAGGGGAGTTTGTCACAAAGGGTCACAGCCCATCAGGGGACTTTGTTGTCTCAACTATCGTTGTTTTGTTAATGCTGGAAAATACCATTCCATTAGCACCTGCTTGGTATCATAGATTATTAGGTTTGTAACTGGACGTATCTCATGGTTTCCCTGTGAGACCTGAGACACCATTTTCACCACACCATCCTTACTTACCACCTGTGCAATTAAGGTCTTTGCTTTCTCAGGTTATCTTTGAGAATGAACTTGCTGAATCTTGTGAGGGCTGAACTCTTTCGTGAGGTGCCGCCTGCATCCTTGGTTAAGCCATAAAAAGGCTTATTATTGGTTTGGGTCACTATTAAGATCCAGCGTGCCGGGCTTCCCTGGTGGCGCAGTGGTTGAGAATCTGCCTGCCAATGCAGGGCACACGAGTTCGAGCCCTGGTCTGGGAAGATCCCACACGCCGCGGAGCAACTAGGCCCGTGAGCCACAATTGCTGAGCCTGCGCGTCTGGAGCCTGTGCTCCGCAACAAGAGAGGCCGCAATAGTGAGAAGCCCCCTCACCGTGATGAAGAGTGGCCCCCGCTCGCCGCAGCTGGAGGGAGCCCTCGCACAGAAACGAAGACCCAACACAGCCAAAAATAAATAAAAAAAAAAAAAAAAAAAAAAAAAAAAAAATCCAGCGTGCCAATAGCCAGATGATAACCCTTTCAATTGGAAATCTAAATTGATATTTTTTACAATTCTTATTGGTATCTGTGGACAGACCAAATTAAAAAGTGGATACAAAGAAATATAACAGCTAACCTTACGGACTCCCTAACAAGATGAAAGAACAGAAATTAAACTTAGAACAAAATTGAAGTTCTCATCCAATATAAATTTCCCTTCTTAAAATATAGCCCCATCTCCTCAGCAAATTCCCGTAACTCCCAAAACTCCTTCACCTTTTGCGGAAAAGCCCTTAAACACCCAGCTGCTTATTTTAACTTCCCTTTCTCTACAAGATTTACAGAGAGAGCTCCAGCCTAATTTCTAGAACCAAGGTCTATAGGTTACTCATATTAGTGCTCTAACCAGGAAATAAATTAAGCAGCAGCACCCAGGATGGACAATAAGGTTTTGTCCTCCTGTCCTCCATTTTGCTGAGCCCTATAATCAGGCTTTCCAGCTTCAGGTCTTCCTATGCAATGTCCTTTGCAGATATATCCTAGACCCCCGTCCCAAATAATTAATGTCCTCTAGACAGTAGAACATAAAAAACATAAAAATATTTTGATTTCCATCTTAGCTGGAAGTTTTCTTCCTGATATAAAAAGGCAAATTCAAAACAGTGTGATTGAGTGAGCAAATCAACCTCTAAACATAATGAAAAAACCTACCCAATTCTTTGAAGACAGCTTACGGAAAAGCAAAAAAGTGTAAAACAACAATACTCAATTTACTACTTGAGTCTTTAGAAAAACAAAAGCATAATTCTGAAATATCTCAAATCCACTCAGACATTTTCCTATTTACCACCAGACATTTGCAGATATTACAAAAATCAGGATATTGGATGTACAATTGGTCTGTACTTAACAAAAAGAAGAAAAAGTTTAAATAATAATTACCCTAGACTTCTATAATAGTCAAATACACCCCAAAATCCTAAGAGAAAACTTGCGTTCTTTCTGTCTTCTGAAGTTGTAAATTTTACCATGTCTATGTAAACATCTTGGAAGGTAATTAAAAATCTGTCCAGACTGAAGAAAAAAAGTGGGGTGGTGGGGGGAGTTGCCTTTTTAAAATACATACTGTTGGGAAGACTGTCTTGCCCAAAATCTAGTTCTCGGCCTTCTTAAGATTACTTGTCAAAGACAAATACAAATCTTAAAAGTCTTCCCCATAAAGAGTACAAAGCTTTAGCCATCTGCACTTATAAACTTAACTTATTCCAACAGTTATTTATAAACTAGTGAGTTTTCTATTGTTATATGTAATTCATGACTGAAATTTTAAAATGAAAACTATAAGATCTCTGTTTGTGTCTGTCTGTATGTATGTCTATGTATGTGTATTATAGATACGGTAATTTTCTACCTTCAGGTACAATTGCCAAATTTAATTTGAGCTCTATTTAATTAGCTTAAAATTAAGCACTTATCAATTAAGTATATTTAAATCTCATAAATATAATAGAAACTAACCCATATGTTTTTCAAATTTATGTGACCTAGGATAATTTTTGGTAAATAAAATCTAGTTTAAGTTTGTTGGTTTAATTAATACAGGCATGTCTTTAGAGTTATCAACATTAAATATAATACTTTTTTTCTACTTAGGTGTACTAAAACTCAAATAAGTTTATCTTATCTCTGTTACAAAATTTGTCATCAAGAAAAATAAGGTGATGGTTAATAGTTTGAATGTCTTGTTAAATCTTCAATCTTCAGGAGTAATCTAAGTATGATTATTTTTTAAAAAAGGAATTAAATAGATGTAAATGAGATAAGAATGTTTAGGTGAACTTTTTAAGTTACGTTGATTGTTTTACGATATATCCATTTAGTTTCCCAAACCTCTTTAACTTCCACCCTTAGAATTTTGCTAATTGAAATGATGGGGATTTATTAAATGTCTGATAATTTCCAGATAAGATAAAATACTGAGACATTAATTGCTGAACAAGTCTATCTACTTTTGACTTCTTATTACAGAGTCTAAAGATATTTGAGTCTATTCATAAACATGACATATGCCACATTGAAAACTTGTGCTGTGAGGAAATGTATGTTTCTAGAAATTATGAAATGTATTCATAAATTTGCCAGTCTAAAGACTGCTGGTGTAGTAGTTCACAATTGCTTACTTCATAGTTTTCACTAGAAATTAAAGTTTCTAAGGGTTAAGAATTCTAATTAATATATATGATTAAAGCTACTGGAAACAACTTTATATGCAAGGAAAGTAGGATGTGTTTTTGGTTAGAAAAGGTATGAGATATGAAGATGCATTTTTGCTGAGGGAAAATAAAATAATTTTTTCCTAAAATAAAGCTGAATGGAAAAAACAAACAACAAGGGATGAACTAAAATGGACATAGAAAGTTGTAGAAGGTTTATGAAAAAGGAATCTAAGAAAGAAAGTTTATGTGTGATCAATGAATTTGTTATAAAGTTTTTAAAAATAAGCTTTAATATCAATAATGTACTTAGGTAAAACTAAACCTTAATTTTCCTTCATCTGCTAAAAGAAAAAGGTTTATTGGACTATTTGCCTTTATCAGCTTTTTGATTATTTTTTAAAAATTGAATCTTTTCTATATTAAAATGCTAAAGCTTTGTACAACTATTTAACTTTCTGTATTTGCCTGTGAAGTCTTTAATTGTTGTCATGGTTAAATGAATAAGTATTGTTTCACAATAAATTATGATCCTATTTGACCAAGTGTTTTAAAATCTCTGATATTTTTGACAAATTTCCCCCAAAACCAAATTCTAAATGAAGTCTTTTTGACCAAAAACTAACTTTGAGAGTTTCTAGAGAGCCCCTGGAGCATCTCAAAGGATATATTCTCTCTCCTTACAAAAAGAGAGAGATTAAACTAATTAGGTGTATTTGGTATGTTAAATTACATGGGAAACATTATCAAATAAGTGATAATGAACCTTCTGAGGTTATATTGTATGGGTAAATGTTATTAATGTAAGTGTTCTAGAAAATATATAAAACTCTTAAAAATCTGATATGTCCTAGTATAATGTTATTGTCTGTAATTCTAATTACTATTTTAAAATGTGTGTCACAAAAATAACCAAATTTCCTTGTCAATTACATTAATGAATTCTCATTTGATACTTAATCATGATCATTTTTAAGTCTTTTTGCTTTTTCAAATATGTTTCATCTTCAGAGAAATTCATGGACAGGACTCAACATATTCTAAAATACTGTGATAACTTTCAGACCATACCACTAAACTAGGCAAGAAGTTACAAAACACAAATAGAGAAACAGATGGCTTCATAAAACTGCTAACTAAAGATCAAGATCAACAAGCATTAATTACATGGGACTGAATGAATAGGATGATTATAACTTTTACGACTTTTTTGTTTGAAACATTGTTAATTTTTGTTAATGTTTTGTTTTCCGGATATAAGGAAAACTTTCCTCTTAAACTATGACTTACAGAAGTTTGGTAAATTATTCCTTTGAAGCAGAATTGAAACATTTATCTTTTCTCCCTGATTCCTCCAGAATTTGAAAATTCAATGAGTATTCTTTATGGCAACATAGTTATTTGCACAAGTTCACTAAGAATCTGTTCTCTTTATAACAGGACACAATTGAAAGCACTGGCTATACTACCAAGGCTTTGACTGGAATGTCAGCCTTTGAGAGAGGCATGCATAAACTCAGATATGACTAAACAGGTTTAAGGAACTAAGGTTGACTTAATGGAGCCAATAAAGTCCCTTGACAAAAGTCTGGTATCTTGCTTACAGGGTTCCCGATAGCCTAACCAGGTAAAAAAGTTACTTCTTGGCAAGTGCAGGAAACTCTGAACACGTTGTGGACCTCACAATCAAAGGAATTAACCCAAACCTTTAGATATTGCAGGGGAAATCTGATGACAAACAAGTCCTTAGCTTTGCCTCCTAGTCTTGAGAAGCATTTAAAAGTTCAATCTGGGATTCCTTATGAAGAATCCCAGCAAAGCAGAATAAAAGAGTCTATGTGGTCAATCACTATTCTTGCTGCACTTATGTAAATAGCCAGGCCAAGTGTAATGAAGCTAGACTCATTTTTCAAATAAGTTAATCTTAATTTGTTTCTCTTTGGTAAAAATGAGGGTGATGTTGAGAGAGAAAAACTATGTCTCAGTAATATTCTTTTGTGGATATTAGATTCTGTTGCTGGAGAAGGGGGTGCAGGAGAATGGTCATGTCCCATCTCTCCTGCAAGTTGGGAGAGTTCCTGGGGTGGGTTGCCAAATGAGGAAAGAATTTAAGAGGGAGCCATAGTAAAGTGGAAGCAAGTTTACTTAGAGAGATACACATTCTATAGGCAGAAAGTGAATGCAGGCCATCTCAGTGAGAGTGGCCCTGGGGTGTGGAGGTGGTTAGTTTTTATGGGCTGGGTAATTACATACGCTAATGAGGGGGAGGAACATTTTAACAATTTAGAAGATGAGGTGGGGATTCCCAGCAATTGGGCCACCTTCCAATTTTTGGCCTTTTATGGTCAGCCTCTGAACTGTCATGGCACCTGTGGGTGTATCACTTAGCATGCTAATGTATTACAGTGAGCATATAATGAGGCTCAAGGTCTACTGGAGAGCCAATCTTCTACCTAGTTGGTTCTTGGGCCTAGTTGGTTCTAACTAGTTTTGTGCATAATTAAATTTTGTTTTTCTCCTGTTACTCTCATGTCAATGTAATTATTAGGACTGTTACTGAGTCCAAGTTCCCTCTGCTCGCCACACGAAAGGACAACAAATAGGGAGACGAAGCGTTGGGGCAAAGAATAGTGACTTTATTCAGAAAGCCAGCAGACCGAGAAGATGGCAGACTAGGGTCCCCAAAAAAACCATCTTATCGGGGCCTGGATGCCAGTTTTTTTTATAGAACAGAGACGGGGAGGAGGTGAGGGAGTAAAGTACAAAGGCCATTTATCTTGCAAAATCGGAGGGGATGTGTTAATTTCTTCCTTTCTGCAGCCATTCACAGGTGGGCAGGGTCAGAATGTCTCTCTGTGGGCTGAACAAAGGCCTTTTAGTTTAACAGTCAGGCAGAGGGGCATGGTTCCCTGTGGCAGGCCATTACGTATGCTTACAGCTATAGACAGTGATTATAATAACAAAAACAAAGAAAAGCAAAGGTTAAAGTAAAAGAAACATACCCAACATGGAGTCAGAATTGGCTCTTCCCTGTTATAGGCCAGCCAGAAGAACCTAGAAGGGTAGAGGAAAATTTTTCCTCCACAACAGTATCAATAAATTTCAAAACTCCACATCATTCCAATGTGCAACAAAACTGGAGTATAAGTAGATTACAACCTTGCTACTCAAACCATGGTCAGTGGGCCAGGAACATCCATAGTACCTAGGAACCTGTTAGAAGTGCAGATTCTTAGGCCCCACCCCCTCCTGCTGACTCAGACTCTGCTGAAGCACAAGGTCTCAAGTGTTTTATTTGCACATTAAAGCTTGATAAGCACTGCATGGGATGCCCTTTAATGGGGTCTAATGGGGCCTGCTGGTTGTTAATTATTTCTGTAAATGGAGAAATCCCTGAATAATGTAGTATTAATGATCTTGGGAGGGGGAGGAGGGGTGGAGTATGCCGAGAGCCAGACTGGAAAAAGCTGTTAAAGAGGCTTAAAGAAACTGAAAGGTTCTGGCTGATTGCTGTATCTGCATAGATTAATTTTCACACTGCCACAGACCTTCGAAACAGAGTCTTACATAGTCCGAGGGGTTTTATTTCCACTGAAGGCTCAAACTGTGACAAGATAGCTCCAACTGCTTTGTGCTTATAGTTAATTTAATTCTCATGGCCACTCACGCTGCGGATGCTAATAATTCCCATTTTGCAGAAGCACAGGGAAGTTAAGAACCTGCCCACGGTCATAGTTGACCGTGGTTTGTTGATAGTTGTTGTCTTTCAAAATCAAAAGTCAGGTTTATTTTATAGTTGGTGTTGAGAAGAAGGAGTAAGGACCAAGGGTGTCAAACAGAAATTGTGCCCGGGAACAGTGCTGGGGCTTTGTACATCAACTCCACTTAATAGCCTGGCTTTTGTGAGGAGGCCAGGAGATTTGGGGGAAACGGGATTAAAGAGGAGTTTTTCTCCACTTCACTACTCCTATTCTAAGCCAGGGAGGGGCCCTGACCCTACTCCTTCCCTCTCACCTCACTCTGCCTGCAGCATAATGTCAGCCCAGTGACAAACAGTGAGGAAATTTCCTTAGAACACCGCAGGGCAGCTGCGGTCGCCAACCCCAGACCTGCAGGGCCTGACAATCTCTTATGTGGTCAACAGGTGCAAGAAAGCAGCTGCAGAAGAACTAGGGCAAGACCATCACAGACCCACTATGCCCTGAAGAGTAAGAAATACCACCACCTTCAAGCCGTGTGTCAGAACCGAAGCTTTATTTTAATATTCTTATTTTCAGAACATCACTGGCAACTAGAAACTTGTATGCAAGAATGATTTTTATAACTGTAAATAAAATAGATAATGGAATTGTAACAGTAAATACACCTTAAATATAAATATACACATTGCTATCCCACATGTATAAAAGTCATGCTCTGTAAATGTTCTGTCCACACACTGTCTTTGTGGGGCACTGAATTCCAGGATGGATCTTTGAGGGTTTACATGTGTCCCATTAGTTATGGATATTTCCAGAGAGCTTATGTAGGAGCAACACATTACAAATTTTGAAAAAAAAAATTAAGTATCACAGAGCATTTTTCTGGGATATTTAATACTTCTGTTCTATAAAGAGAGCATTTCTTAAATGTTACAAATGGTGAAACAAATATACTAGCTTACAGATATGTACAATGTACTACTTTATACTTCAAAATGCAGGAAGATAAATTATATATATTTTATATACATATAATTTTAGATCTAATGAACAATTCAATATTGCTCTTGTGTTGGTCTTGCTGTATTGCATGCATGCCCAGGGCACGCCCATGGCTTATCACCAGATGGAAGAGGGATTGGCAGGGACAGAACGGGACCCATGGAGCCCCAAGCTTATTCCCGGAGTGCCATCTTCAAAGCAATATTTTGAGTTTTGTAACTTACTGTGGCAAGGTCAAAATCTTCTGTGTCCATATGCAATGCAGGACGTGTCCTCAAGAACCACAACTACTTATTCAGGGACTGGCCCACATAAATGCTAAAAACATCTGATTCAGTGGGACTAACTCCTCGAGCCCTGAATGTCCACTGGGGAGCTCCGAAAATATTATTTTGAGATAATCATCTATATCCTCAGTGCAGTTCATAAAAAATGATCTCAGAATAAAGACCCATGATTGAAGCATCAGTGGCCTTCCAATAAACTCACAGGCAAAACACAAAGGAAGAAAATGTGTCCTGAATGAGATCAGATTTTCAATAATTACAAGCTTCTCATATTGATCAAGCTGTAAATACTTAAAAATGTAGACACCGCCTTGAGAGGGCTAAATAAATTTCTAACTTGGATTAGGAAGAATGGGGCACTGACAGGGAGCCCACATACTGGGAGCCCTATGGGCATTACAGCCTGTGGCAGACATCCCATTTTACCATTAGTGTAACCCACCCAAGATCTCTAAAGTTCATTTTGGCCATGAAGTCCTGTTTCTTCTTCCACTTAACCCATATCCAGATTACAAATGGATGACATCTCTCTGAGAATGGAAATAGAAAAAAAATGGTAGGGACAAGTTGAAAAGCAAATGTTCTAGAAAACACACCAATGAGATCTCACTGTGAAGGCTGTGGAACAGCCACTTGGAACAGAAGGAGCCCATCAGAAGGTGTGTCCATTGGGACTTGGAGAGGGATTTGGTGGCACCCAGGCCACTTCTCTACCCTCCCTGCCCAAGTTCTGTTCTAGGAGGCCAGAGAGGTGGGCTGACCATGGAGCCAATGGTTCTCAAAGTACCTCCCACACACTAAATACATCACAAGGATGAGTTATTAGCAGAGGAGAGGGGATGAGATGAAGGCAAGAAAATTTAACCTGAAAAAGGTTAAGTTAGGATCTGTTGAGAGCACAGAACTGCACAATAGTTGCTGCAGCAGGAGGCACAGGAAAGACACAACAAGTGCAGGAGAGAAGGGCATGTGCAAACGTCCAAACTTGACCATCCTGCCCCAGCTGCATGCTGCTGCCCAGCAGCCGAGAAGCTCCCCTTACATGACCCTGAGGACATCACTCTCTCTGCCTGCCAGGCAGGCGACAGGAAGGTGTGCTGAAAGGGAAAATTCCAGAGGAGGCCAGAGTGGGATGCAGGCTGGAACAAACAAGAGAACTTACAGGCCCTGTCAGTGGGAATTTTCAGGAAGCAGACCCAAAGCAGCCTTGAGGATGGCAGAAGAATAAGCTGAGTGGGCTATGCCCGGCCTGTGACAGAGCCTGCCGGACCCATTTCCACCCAGCATGCTGGAACCAGCAGTGGCCGTAATTTGGTTTGAAGGATTGAGGATGCACACGAGATCATTAGGAGGAAAAAATAATCATTTCCAGAGTGAACCCTGCATTGAACAGCTCTTAGAAGACATTTCTAATGGAACATGCACGATAATCTATTACTTGAATGCATTTCCCAGGAATATACTCGTTATAGATAATCATCAAAAACACAGTGAACAACCTTTGTTTCAACGTATTTCATTAAGATGCAAAGTATGGCACAGACATGTCCGTGTCTGTTAGAAAATGGATGTGCTTTTGGTCTTCGGATGGCCTTTGCTGGCTGTTACCCAGTTGGACACAGATCGAGTTATTGAAAAGAAGAAAATCATGTTGGAGGACAAAAATGTCTAAAAAATAGCTACTTTAATTGCTTTTATTTAAAATCTGAGGGCTGGAAGAGTTATACCCCTCATGGGTCAAAGGAAGGAAACTTCACATTTCTCAAACTCTCAAAATATAACACACAGGAGCGTTATTGCAATGTTTTAGTATTGTCACAATATCCTTACACAAACATTTTAAACGGAAATTGAAGAATTTCTGACAGAGTGGCACACTCTTAGTGAATTCATCATTTTATGTGAAAAGAAATACCCTAAAAGGCTAAAACGATACCTGCTAATAACTAGACTTAGTGAGGTGAGGACCTCCCCTCAGAGTGGCAAGGCTCACAGGTCAGCTGGGAACTGACAGTGAACATCCTCTGGCGGGTAGAGAGGCTGTGTTATTTTTAATTCAGTAAAAGAACCATGGAACCGAACAACTTTGGCTTGGTCTTCTCACCTCCTCCCACCCCTCCCCTCCCCAAGGGTTGTCACTGGCTTCTGAGCAGAGGGGATGCCTGGTCTGGGGGTGGTGCCTGCAGCTCTGGGTTAACATGCTCTCACATGCATGCAGATGGTACTTCCCCCTATCGGCACACGGTGCTTCCGAGGGCACAAGCCCTCACGCCTCCTGATGGCGAACGATGCCTCCAGAAATGGCTGGCACCCCACTTGGTTCCCTGCGATGCTGAGCATGTTAGTTTTCATTTTAAGCATTTGTCAGATTCCCTGATTCTGGAGAGGGGGTGGTGTAAAATGCCCTCTGAGGACAACAGCGCACATCTCGGTCAAAATGCAATATTTAACACGTGGGCATCTGACATGCTACCCTGACGACTGTGGGTTTCACGTGGAGGGGGAGGGGAGGAGAGGGAGACACACAATTGCTGCTCCCACGGGAGGGAGTTCACATGATCACGCACTTGCCCTTGAGCTTTTCTTTCCTCTTCTGCTGCTTGCTCTTTTTCCCGTCGATCTGGAGGCTCACGGTCCTGCGCTTCTCCAGGTTGAGCAGCTCCTGGAAGAGCTCCTTCACGTTGTGGTTGAGCTTAGCCGAGGTCTCCATGAAGGCGCACTTCCACTTGCGGGCCAGCGCCTCGGCCTCGCTGCTCTCCACCTCGCGGTTCGGGCTCTCGTCACACTTGTTCCCCACCAGCATGATGGGGATGCTCTCCACATCCCCTTTGATCTCACAGATTTGTTCATAGATGGGTTTGAGCTCCTCCAAGGACTGCCGGCTGGTGATGGAGTAGACCAGAATGAAGGCATGCCCTTTGGAGATGGACAGCCGCTGCATGGCAGGGAACTGGTGGCTGCCCGTGGTGTCCGTGATCTGCAGGGTGCAGATGCTCTTGTCACAGCTGATGACCTGCCGGTAGGTGTCTTCCACAGTGGGGATGTAGCTCTCCCGGAATGTACCTTTCACAAACCGCAAGACCAGAGAGCTCTTGCCAACACCACCTGCGCCGAACACGGCCACCCGGTAATCGTTGCTCTGCTCTGGCATGTTGCTTGAGGGCTCCAACGATCAACTAGGAAGCACCTAGCAAAGGAACCAGATGTTTGAGAGAATTAGTAAAAGAAAAATCTACGAAAAGGTTGCTTTACCCTCTCTTGATAGCTTAAAACAAAATTGAAATGGTACAGTTTGCTTTCACTTTCCCAACACAAGAAAAATTCAAATTTCATTTTATAATTCTGTAATTCTAAATCCAATCATTATAGCTAATCTCCAGTTTTCAATAGGGCTGTTGATCTACTGAATGGATAACTTGAGCCAGTCTATTCCTCCTTATTGGACCATGGTTCTGAGCAGCTTTGCTCTCACATCACCCTGTGCCCAGGGAAAAGATGCCAAGTCAGCCCAAGGGAAGCAGAATCCAGGAAAGGTAATGGGGAGATGGAAATTAACCAAGCCCCAACACACGCGCACACACACACACACACACAATCACAATCACAGCAGATCTTTACTATTTAACCTGAAGTACTGTGAATACTCAATACACTGGTCATAATATGTAATTTTTTAAAAGTACAAGGAGCGGGTTAAAGGCGAGGAGAATGCAATTTTTACTCAGTGTTTCTATTAACTCATGAAATCCTCACCAGCCTGCAGAACTGGTGTCATTATTCCTGTTGTGAAATGAGGAAACACAGAAGGAATAGGGGAATGTAATGTCCCCGACTTCACACAGCCAGTGAGAGGTGAGGCAGGGATGTAAACTGCAGTATCTCTGTCCCACAGGCTGCTGTCCCACAGGTTGCTGGACAGAGAGCTGGCCACAGGGGCCTGGGCACTACTCAGGCCATGGTGTGGACTCTCATTTAGCAGTAGGAGTTGACAGTTAACTAAGAAGCTTGGAGGGTCCTTTTATTAATCAAATTTAAAATGATTATGGGTGCTCTATTTTTAAGAATTATAAGAAGTCAAGTGTTACTAAGATAGTAATATAAACCACTATTAATGATCATTAAAATGGAGTAGAATGGGGTTTCCCTTCATCACAAACATCACCCCTTTCCTGACATATAGATTATCAAACATCTTTCATCCTATTCCTTCTTTGGTAAGAAAGGGCATATGACATGCAAAAAAGTAGAGAATCAAGAAACAGCCAACATTTTTAAAACAAAGTAGGCACGTAATACGGTAATGTGAAGAATGAAACCCATTTTCTCCAGGCAACATTGTGCTGACTTTCACTTTTCTGATCTTAGAGTAACCAAGGGACAGTAATAAAAGGCATTGCTCAAAGTCATTTTCAGAGACCAGTAAAAATTAAATATAATTAGCCATGGAAGGAAATGGGTATGTGCAGCTAATGTCTTCTGGCAAACAGATCAGATCAAAGCCCAGGACTGTGGCATCTCATCTCCTGATTTCTTTCTGAGTTCACCATGTACATCTGCCTCCAAATCTGCTCAATTAAATACTCAGCTGTTCTTGTGCACACTTTGGAATCCCTAACCTTGCAAAAAACTGAAGAAGCATCTATATGTATATACATACATATATACGTATGTATGTATTACTGATTCTCTTTGCTGGACACCTGAAACTAACACGACATTGTAAATTAACTATACTTTGATGTCTTAAATGGTTACAATTTTTTTTAAAAAAAGAACAAACTGAACCCAAAGGAAGAAAAATGAAAGATTAGATTACAGTGGAAAGTAATAAAGAATAGAAAACCAACAGAAAAAATTAATAGAACCAAAATCTGGTTTTTTGAAAATATCAACAAAATTAATTTTTGCACTAGACTGAACAAACAAAACAGTGAGAAGACTCAAATTATTAAAATCAGGAATGAAAGAGGAAACATTACTGATCTTGCAGAAATAAAGACTATAAGGGCATGACCAACTGTAAGCCAACAAGTTAGATTCTTCAGATGAAACAGATGGAAACTACTCAAGCTGACACAAGAAGAAATCAAAAATCTGAATAGAACTATTAATTGGATAGTAATCAAAAAACTATCTAAAAAGAAAATGCCCAGGTCCAGATGGCTTCACTGGTGAATTCCAGCAAACATTTAAAGAAGAATTAATACCAATTCTTTACAGTCTTCCAAAAAACTTAATAGGAGAAAACACTTCTTAATCTTTCTGAATCCAATATTACCCTGATACCAACACCAGACAAAGATGTCATGAGAAAACTACAGACCCGTTTCTCTTATGAATATAGATATAAAAATCAACAAAATACTAGCAAATTGAATCCATCAATATACAGAAAGATTACACATCATAACCAAGTAGAATTTATGCCAGCAATGCAAAGTTGGTTTCATATATATATATATATATATATATATATATATATATATATATGACATGTATATAACATAACACACCATATCAATAAAAGACAAATCCATGATACCTCAGTAGATACAAAAATTTGACAAAATTCAGCACT
This sequence comes from Balaenoptera ricei, assembly GCF_028023285.1. Taxonomy (NCBI): domain Eukaryota; kingdom Metazoa; phylum Chordata; class Mammalia; order Artiodactyla; family Balaenopteridae; genus Balaenoptera; species Balaenoptera ricei. The sequence continues at coordinate 21,067,630 of NC_082644.1, forward strand.
CCATTATGTTAAAACAAAAACACTTAAACCAACAATAAAAGGGAACTTTCTCAACCAGATAATGGGCATATAATGAAAAATACCAAACTAACACAATACTTAATGGTAAAAGATTGAAGGCTTTCTCCCTAGGATCAGGAAAAAGAGTTTCCACTCTTACAGCTTCTATTCAACATTTTACTGGAGGTTTTAACCAGGAGAATTAGCAAGAAAATGAAATAAAAGCCATCCAGATTGGAAAAGAATGAAACAAAACTGTATTGCAGGTGGCATGACTTTGTAGATAGAATATCCTAGGGACTCCACTAAAAACTATTAGAACTAATAAAATAGTTCAACAAGTTTTCAGAATACAATACCCATTTAAAAATTAATTGTATTTCTACACACTTGCAATGAACAATCTAAAATTAAGAAACTAATTCCATTTACAATATCATGAAAAAGAATAAGATACTTACGAATAACCTTAACAAAGAAGTACAAAATGTATACTCTGAAAGTTACAAAATATTGTTGAAAGAAATTGAAGACCTACATTAGTGGAAAGACACCCATGTGTATGTATCAGAGGACTTAATTTTGTTAAGATAGCAATAGTCCCTGAATCACCTACACATTCAATGCAATCCCTAAGAAAATCCCAACTGACTACTTTACAGAAATTGACAAGCTGATCTCAATATTCACAGGAAAATTCAAGAGACCCAGAATAGTCAAACCAATGTTGACTGAAAAAAAAAAGAACAAAGTTGGAGGACACATACTTCATGATTTCAAACTCACTACAAAGCTACAATAATCAAGACAGTGTGATATTGGCACAGGATAGACAAATATATGAATGAAAAACTTCAGAGTCAAGAAATAAACTCTGACTTTTACAGTCAACTTATTTTTGACAAGGATGTCAAGAAAATTCAATAGAGAAAGAATAGTCTTTTCAACAAATGATGCTAGACAACTGATATTCACATACAAAGGGAATGAAATTGGATCCCTCCCTTATACCATATACAAAAATTAACTCAAAGTGGATCAAAGACCTAAATGTAAGACCAAAAACTATAAAACTCTTAAAAGAAAATATAGGCATAAATTTGTGATCTTTGATTTGGCAATGGTTTCTTAAATGTGATATCAAAAGCATGAACAAGATTAAAAATAGGTAAATTTGATTTCAAGAAAGTAATAGGCAACCCAGAGAAAGGGAGAAATGTTCTACAAATCATATATCTGACAAGTGATTAATTCCAGAACATATAATAAACTCCTGCCATTCAATAACAGCAAGGAAAACCCAAAAAACTAAAAATGAACAAAACACTTGAATAGACATTTCTCTAAAGAAGCTATACCAATGGACAATAAGCACTTGAAAAGATACTCAACATTACTATTACTAATTATTAGGGAAATGCAAATCAAACCACAATGAAATACCACTTCACAGCCACTTGGCAGACTTTAACAAAATCACAAATTAAAAAAAAACAAAAACAGAAAATAACAAATGTTGGCAATGTTGTAGAGAAATTGGAACCCCTGTGCATTGCTGGTTTCAACGTAAAGTGGTATAGCTGCTTTGGAAAACATTCTATCACTTCCTCAAAAGCTTAAACAGAATTACCATAAGACCCAGTGTTTTCCATAATTCTATACCCATGGGAAATGAAAACAGAGCCACACAAAAAATTGTATGTGAATATTCATAGCTACATTATTCATAATAGCCAAAAAGTGGAAAAAACCCAAATGTTAACCAACTAATGAAGGGATAAGTAAAATGTGGTAGATCCATACAATGAAATATTATTCAAGAATAAATAGATATGAAGTACTGATAAGTGCTATAGCATGGATGAGCCTTGAAAATATGATGCTAAATGAAAGAAGCCAGTAACGAAAGACCACACATATTGTATGATTCCATTCATATGAAACATGCAGAATTGCAGGTTTATAGACAGAGAAAGGATATCTGTGATTGCCTAGGGATGGGGTGACACGGGCATTGGGGAGAAATGGGAAGTGACTGGACAGAGTTTCCTTTTGAGTGATGAAATGTTCTAAAACTGACTGTGGTAATGACTGCACGACCCTGTGAATATACTAAAAACTACTAAAGCGTATACTTTAATTGGGTGAATTATATCTCAATAAAGCTGTAGTTTAAAAAAAGACATTGTATAGGGCAGCATTCCACTGCATGTGATGACATTGTCTACTGATTCTGAAACTGATTCGGTGGGAGAAATAACGTGTTAAACGTTAACAGGCTCGGCTTTATTCCTAATAGCCAGATGATGGAAACAACACACATCTTCAGAGTAGAAATGATAAGCAAAGAATGGAATGTTCATACTATAAAAAGCAATAGACTGAATTAATTTATTCATACCATAAGAAAAAGCAACGCGAAGAACAATACAAAGAATAATACATGCAACAACCTGGTTGAATCTGACAGTTGAGATGTGCTAGGCAGCCTGCTGGGTGCTAGAAATGTGCATATTTTCACATGGGTGGTGGTTACAAAGGTGTTAACACTACACTGTTATAAGGTGGTTATACAGATCATTCTGAATGATTTTGTTCTTTTAAAGTTATCATGGAAATAAAATCACAAATTTTTTTAAAAATTTAAAAACTGGGAAATCTAATAGGATTCATTCTCAGACCCCAGTTAAAGGAATACTATTGTTAGAGTTCAAGTATGATAGACCTAGAAAGTAAGGCTTTGATTTTGGAGAGTAGGACGTTGTTCAAAGATAGGGATACTGAATAATATTTCCCAAACTGAGAAGGAACTTCGAGACTGAAAAATGAAGCAGGCAACCCCATAAAGTAGAATTATGAAGTTTACTGAAGTGAACTTACATACGGGTTGGATCAGGCAGACAGCAATCCAGAAGCATTCACAGCTGCACTCCACCCTGCTGAAAGGGGTACAGGGGAATTTAAAGGGGCCAAAGTGAAATATAGAATCTGACTACCAAGTGAGAAGCACGTCTGTACCTGTCAGGAACCGGGATTTTTTTCCTCCCCAGAGGGGGTCTCATGAACATCTGTGGCAGCAAAGGCACTCTTCCAGTTTTCATATCAGATGAAGGCAAGGGTAGAAGTTGATAAGAAATTTATCTGGCTTGGACATACTCTTTGTGAGTTAGGCAAAAGCTCAGTCATGCAGAGAAGAGAAGGGGTAGGATTGCAGAACTAAGATGGAGCTGACAAAATGGAGTCAGTGTGGCTCAGCCGCTCAGAAGTAAAGGAAGACTGGCAAAGTTTCAGTTAGGTGGTGTTGGGGAGTACAAGTCATCCTGCAATGGGTATGAGAGTGACGAGATGAGATGGCTTCAAAGACAAGAAGTGTAGATTTCTCTTTAAGGAAATTTGGAGATTAGGGAAAGGAGAAGGGACAATTGGCAAAGGTTAAGATAAGGGTTAGATGGGTGGGAAAGAGTATCTGTATGGGTCTGCTGATGGATATCTGATGGAGCAAATCTGGAAGAAAGCAGGAGCCACTGGGATTCAGGATGCACACACAGCACGTTGGTCCTCAGGGAGAGAAGGAAGGGTAGGCGATGGCAGAGGAAGCCCCGATTAAACCTTCCCAGACCAACCCTGCTGTTCAGCTTAAAAACTTTAAAAACAAATAAATTTGTTTAAAAATGATATAATGCATGTACTTGGTTAAAAAAAGAATAAACAAAATTGTAAAATACTCTTCTAGCCACATCCAGACCCCCTCCTTCGGCAGCCCTAGTCTCTCTTTCGAGAAATAACCACTGTTAAAAAGAATGGAAACTCAGTTGTTTCCTGGTGTTCACGGTTAAATTTTAAATAATGCATTCATTGCTTGAATAATAGATCTTAATGTCTTGATTTACTGACTTTGGAACATCTCTCTCTATGAAATTAGCACTATTACCTTCCTCCATTGCCTAATTTTGTAGGTATACTGTGTTTTTAAAGTACATGTCAGTATTTATGTTTTCCAGATATAATATTTGCAATTTGTTTCAAAATTTAAATTGTCTTCTGTGGTTCTTCTGCAGGTTGTTTCTAAACCCTATCAATAAACAGCATTAAAAGGACTTTGTAAAGATTTTTCATTGCAGAAGTAGACAGGACTGGACCCACTGAGAGGGAAACGTCATTTTCATTAAACTTTGCTGATTGCATAATTTTCTGTGTCAGCAACACTGGGGTCTTACTTTTTCTAGCTTTTTTGTTTGTTTTTGCTTAAGTAATACAACTTTTGTATTTCAATTTATCATCTTCCTTGGACTCATTTTACACTTTGGTATAAACATTACTGATAAATTCTTTTAGATGATGTTAAAATTTCTGAGCTCATGCCCTCACTTGATTGATAGAATTCTGCAGCCAAACTAAGTTCATATTCTTTTTTCTTCAGATTTTAAAAATTATTTAATATTATCATCCATGGTTACTGACATGAAATCCAAAGCCAGTAGGATACTCTTTCCTTTGTAGCAAAGTTGTATTTTTCCCTTCTCTTTGGCAGGGTTAGGATATTCTCTTTATTCTGGGAGTCATGACATTTCACTAGGATATATCTAGAACTGCTTTTTAACTATGGTGTTTTTTTTGGCGGGGGCAGGGGGGTGAAGTAGATGGTTAAAAACCTAACCCTTTCTGCAGCTTGGGAAATTTTTCTTTTTCTTTTTAAAACTACATCATCCCAATCCCTATATCTTTTTCCTCTTTCTGAAACTTGTATTACAGGATGGACCAAGTATACCTGTTCTTGATTTCTCAAAATCTTTTCCTTATGTTGTCAATAAACTTTCTTGTACTCTGATTTTTTTCTTTTTCAGAGAAGCACTTTGTTATCTCAGGAAAGGTGATATGATGCAGAATTTCAATAAGAATGCTAATTGAGATTTATTGCTGCTGTTCTTATCTGAGATACTTCTGGTTCCATTACTTCATTGTGTTCCTTCTCTTTCATATGGTTGGCTTCACCATATGTCTGTTGGTCTCTTGTAGCCCACTGATTTAAAGAATCATACTGGCTGGGAAAGGCAGCTAGAGTGCATTCTCTTGATGCGCAGATCTGTTCACCAACAGCCTGGCCCCTATATAGGAAGGCTGTCTGGAATGACTTTACATACACCCTTCTACTTTCCTTTTCTTGAACTTGTTTGGACTAAACTGTCTCTACAGTCCCTTACACTTCTAAAAAGCGTATACATAAACAGACAAATGAGGGAAAGTATCAACGAAAGGCAGTAAACTATCCATCCCAAAGTATCATAAAATATAAAAATGTGTGTCTTATAATAAAGATTCAAAATGAGACATTTTAAATACTGAAAATCAGGTTAGAGGTGCAATATTTTGATTTATAAGAAGTATATATTTGGTCATGCAGATGACCAAAATGTATTTCTCATATATATTTAGTCTTTGTCTATGGTTCCTGGCTCACAGCTCCCAAAACTCTTGGAATTTCATGAGTGGTAAGAGCAGTGGGAGCATCTTTTGTTGTAATATTTGGCCTCCGGTCCTTAGCTCCTAAAACCACTTCAGAACCATAAAGGTGTAATATGAGTGTCTTGTTATTCATAACAAGCCCCTTTCCATCACCTGGGTTGAGGTTAATAAGGTGACTTTGGGAAAGTACTTAAAGACTAGGGTTTGGTTGCCAGGATAACTAACCAACTTTCAGCCCCACCTCCTACCTCCTGGGAGGAGAAGGGGAGGAGAGAGCCTGGAGGTTGAATCAGTAGCCAATGGCCAATGATTTAATCAATCATACCTGTGTAATGAAGCCTCCACAAAAACTCAAAAGGACAGGATTAGGGGAGCTTCCAGGTTGGTGAACACATGGAGCCATGGGGAGAATGGTGCACCTAGAGAGGGCATGGAAGCTCCGTGCCCTTTCCCCATACCTTCCCTATACATCTCTTTCATCTGGCTGTTCCTGAGTTGTATCCTTTTATCATAAACCAGTAATCTAGTCAGTAAAATGTTTTCCTGAGTTCTGTGAGCCACTCTAGGAGATTAATCAAACCTAAGGAGGGGCTAGCAGGAACCTCTGATTTACAGCTAGTTGGTAACAACCTGGACTTGGCGATTGGCATCTGAAGCAGGGAGCAGTCTTGTAGGTGAGCCCTCAAACTTTGGAGGCTGATGCTATCTCTGGGTGATAGTGTCAGAATTGAGTCAAATGGAAGGACATCCAGCTGGTGTCTGGAGAATCATTGGATGTGTGGGGAAACCTCCTCCACATTGTAATTGGGTGCAGAATTATCAGAGGCTTATCCTAGGCCCACCTAGGATTGTAGGGAAAATGGACTTTGATTTTCTGAGTCACAAAAGTTGCCTATGCAAGTATCCTTTGGAAGACACATTAAATTCATGTGCATGAGATTAAAAATAAAAAAAGAAGAAGAAAGAAGCAGCAGGTAAAACCTTCTCAGACGGTTTACCTTCTCAGGTAAACCCACCATCTTTATCTGCATTTTACCCTGAATTAAGCCTGCTGCAAAAAACAAATAATTGAAACAACAAGGTGCTACTGTATAGCACAGGGTCTTATATCCAATCTCCTGGGATAAATCATAATGGAAAATAATAGTAAAAAAAAGAATATATGTGTATAACTGAGTCACTTTGTTGTACAGCAGAGATTGGCACAACATTGTAAATCAACTTTATACTTCAATAAAAAAAAAATCAATGACAAATGCAGGAAAAAAAAAAAACAGTTGAAACCAGAGAAAAATCATAGATTACAAGAATTCAGCTGTCAGCCTTTGGAAAAGCTGGACAATTTAGTATACTATCCTGCCAAAAAGTCCCATCAGCAGTCTGAGATCAAGGGCACCTGCATTTCCTGAAGTTTATACAGGCTATAACTGCTCAATTTTTGCCTTGATTTTCCACAATGCTTTCTCCTCAAGTAGATCTGTCTTCATTACAACATTTAAACTTTATTACCTTTAAGCAAATTCCATATTTAAAGTTGGTACTTGAGAGCCTATATTTAAAACTACTACTAATAAAAGGCAAATAGGTCATTTAAGTAAAAATATGGACTATTGCTGATACAACATAAATAAGCATAACTTAAAAAGAAATTAACAATTTTTAACAGAACATACATTCTCTAGGTAAGAGAGTGTACTTTGACATATTTTTAGAATCTTAATTTAATTAAGGATCCATTTCATGTACCTTCTTAGCTGAACATAAAAAATTAGAGATTTATTAGTGGGAAATGCCTGCCTGATCATAAAGAAGAGTTAAATATCCATGGCTCATCCTTCTCCAAAGAAGCAGAATTCTTTTTTCAGGAATCTTCTTTCATAGTGTTATGGAGACACCCACCCTAGCAATATTAGTGCAGGTGCTATTAAAGCAGGTGACACATCTGCACCCAGATAATGGAGCCCCCATCCCATACAGGGGGGGAATCCTTAGGCACTCATCACAAGACTAGTAATATCTGCAACAATGAAATAGAGAAGTTGGAACATTTCTTGGAATGGAAGGGGTAGAATAAATTATTCTTTAAGAGTTTCATTACTGAGAGGCAAATAAGCCCACAGTTTAGGCACATAAATACAGTTCACTGATGTTTGTCTAAATCAATTCCATTTGGGGAAAATATGACAGCCAAGAAGCCCAAACAGCCACATAAAATGCACTTAGTGACATTTTTCAGACTTCCAAGAGCCTGACTATGTTTGGGCCATTTTCTGCTTTATTTCTTTTCTATGTGGGTAAGAGAAGTAAAAAGGTAAACTATGTGGATTAAAAAGAGTATTGTCCTAGTCAAAGGATCAGTTACCAAGTTTGCCCAATGCAGCATGATAACCATGTGGGGAAATAAACGCCAAAAGATGAAGACAACTGGAGGATGGAAACTCTGCCAGCAAGGAGAAGAAAGTGTTCAAAGCCAGGGATGATGGCTTAAGGTGCGGCTGTGTGCAGCCTGGGGCCCTTCCTTCACTGTCAATCTATTGGAACATGATTCTATGTACGTGTACTTGGTTAGGTAGATTTCTAGTTTTAGCCAAATGAAAGTTTACAAAATTGGCAAGTGGATAAAAAAGATTCCCTCACACAATCATGAACTAGTTTGCTACTCATGCTTTTGGCGTTATATCTAAGAATCCATTGTCATCATGAAGACGTACCTCTACATTTTCTTCTAAGAGTTTTATGGTTTTAGTTTGTATATTTAGGCCATTGATCCATTTTGAGTTAATTTTTGAATATGGTGTGAGGGGATCCAACTTCATTCATTTACCTGTGGACATCCAGTGTCCCAGCACTATTTGTTAAAGAGACAATTCTTTCTCTATTGGATGGTCTTGATCCCCTTATCAAAACTCAATTAACTGCAAATGTAAATTAGGCTTATTTCTGGACTCTTAAATTTATTCCATTGGTCTATATGTCTCTTCCTATGCCAGTACCACACAATTTTGTCTACAGTATCTTTATAATAAGTTTTGAAATCTGTAAGTATGAAGCCTGAGCTTTGTTCTTTGTCAATATTGTTTTGGCTATTTGGTGCCCCTTGCAATTTGTTATGAATAGATAAATTGGACTTGATAAAATTAGAAACTTTTGTGCAACAAAGGACAGTGTCAGGAAAGTTAAAAGAGAACCTACACAATGGGAGAAAGTGTATCATATACTTGATAAGAATCTCATATCCAGAATATATAGAGAACACTTACAACTGAATAGTAAAAAGAAAAACCAATTAAAAAATGGATAAAGAACTTGAATAGATATTCTCCAAAGAAAATATACAAATGGCCAATAAGCACATGAAAAGATGCTTAGCATCACTAGTTATCAGGGAAAAGCAGATCAAAACCACAATTAGATATCACCTCACACCCACCAGAATGGCTACTACCAAAAATCAAAACAAAAAATGAACAGAAAATAACAATGTTAGGGAAGATGTGGAGAAATTAGAATCCTTGTGCAATTTGACTAGGAATCTAAACCAGTGCATACACTGTGGGAAAACTTTAACAAAGAATTACCATAGGATCCAGCAATCCTCTTGTGGGTATATACTCAACATAGTTAAAACAGATATATAATTGCTATATAGATATACAACTGAAACAAGTGAAGAGATATTTATATACCCATGCTCCTAGCAGCATTATTCACAACAGCCAAAGCAACCTAAGCGTCCATCAACAGATGAATAAACAAAATATAGTATATACACACAAATGAATATTATTCAGCCTAAAAGGGAAGAAAATTCTGGCACATGCTACAACATGGATGAACCATGAGAACATTATGCTAAGTGAAATAAGCCAGTCACAGAAGAACAAATAACATATGATTCCACTTCCATGAAATACCCCTAGAGTAGTCAAGTTCATAGAGACTGAAAGTAGAATGGTGGTTTACCAGGGGCTGGGGGGAGGGGAGAATGGGGATTAATTGTTTAATGGGTGCAGAGTTTCAGTTTTGCAAGATGAAAAGTTCTGGAGATGGATGGTGGTACGACAATGTGAATGTACTTAATGCCCCTGAATCATACAATTGAAATGGTAGATTTTATGTTATGTATATTTTACTACATTAAAAATACATGACCGTAAGTAAAATATTTTTAGCAAAAACAAAACTATGAATTAAAAACCACGCTCTTAGCAGCACTGGCAGAGCAGACAGCCCTTCTCCTGTGTCATCCACATTACACAGTAATAGCAATAAGGATCTAATCCAATCCGACCAGGCTAAAAGAGTCTAATTTCTTGAGAAGACCAATTAAATTTTACACCTACTTCCAGGCCCTAATTTTATACTGTATCAATGGTACTGTGACACATCACTCTTAGCCACTGCGTTTAAAACTAAGCCCACAGGACTGAATTGTCCAGTATTGTAGCCACTTGAAACTCAGCTAGACTGAATTGAGATGCCCACACTGGATTTTGAACACTTAGTATAAAAAAGAATGTTAAATATCTCATTCATAAGTTTGATATTGATTACAAGTTAAAATGATATTTCATATACATTGGGTAAAATAAAACATATGATTTAAATTAACTTCAGTTGTGTATTTTTTTAGATGTGATTACTACAAAATACACAATTACATATGTGGCTCACATTGTTTATCTATTGGGTTGCACCACTGTAGAACAAATCTCTATACTTTTTTAGCAAAGTTTAACACATTATACTTAATCCAGTATGTTACAAAATTTAACTAAACTTGATTTTTTCAAATGCTTAGAATCTTCTTCTTATTAACATTGAAAGGCAAAATGCCACAAGTCATTGGAAAAATAGTTATTTTTCTGCCATAATAAAATATATAAAATAATACACCAAAATGCATGATGACAAACTAAAGTGCATGCCTTTCTCAGAGTCCTGTATGAAGATAATTAGAAAACAATGCTGAAGGTGTAAAGAACCAATATTAGAAGTTTCACAGGGGAGATATTTACTAAACAGAGCAAAGCAGAAATATTTCAAACACACTTCAGCACATCTATTATTTGTTGGAATGATTCTCTTTCAATAATAAGATACTTATTCTTCTCTCGGTATTTATTTATTTGTTTTTTTCTCTCTTGGTATTTACTTATTTGTGTTTTCTCTCTCCCTCTCCCTCCAGTATCAGTGCCATTAAGGCAGGGACCCCATGGAATTCACCCACCAGCACATTATTTTATCCAACCCAATGCCGGACACATCAGAAACACTTTAGCGCATGTTGATTATCTGCTGTTGAAATACATTTTTGTGAGCTGACCAAGGAAAATTGTACCAGAAAAGATCAATGAACTCTTTAAAGTAACAAAATCAAGTTTTGAAAAATCTGCGTAAGAGTAACCGCTCATAGGCTGGCAATGTCAAGTGAAATAAAAAATTACACGAGGATCTGTGGTGACATTATATAGACAGAACCAGAGGTGAATGAATTTATTGCACTGTTCATCAGTCAGTTCTTGCAGCAAAGAAGCTGAAGCCAAAAGTAGGCAGGAGCTTCTGGATATCATGCATTTGGATATTTTATTTTATTTTATTTTTTATTTATTTATTTTTAAAAATTATTTATTTATTTATTTATTTATTTATTTATTTATTTATTTATTTATTTTTATTTTTGGCTGTGTTGGGTTTTCGTTTCTGTGCGAGGGCTTTCTCTAGTTGCGGCAAGCGGGGGCCACTCTTCATCGCGGTGCGCAGGCCTCTCACTATTGCGGCCTCTCTTGTTGCGGAGCACAGGCTCCAGACGCACAGGCTCAGTAATTGTGGCTCACGGCCCCAGTTGCTCCGCGGCATGTGGGATCTTCCCAGACCAGGGCTCAAACCCGTGTCCCCTGCATTGGCAGGCAGATTCTCAACCACTGCGCCACCAGGGAAGCCCTGGATATTTTATTTTTTAATATATAGAAATAAGACCTTTACGATGTAGTAGATTCCTTATAATACTTTATAAGAAGATAAGGAACCACCATGAAAATATTTTCTACTACATGATGGTTCACTAGTCATCTTGCCGCAAAGAAAATATAAGTGTTGCAGAACTAAAAGGCAAGTCATGTGTTTTTCTATTATACAAAAAGCAATTGTTCTACATTCATAACCATTTTCTGGGTGGCAGGTGGCTGTTAGCAGTATGCCACACAGCAGGTATTTTCCAAAAATAAGCACCCTTCTCCATCCCTGTAATAGAAAGATGACATTTTAAAACATGAGGGAGGGATCAGTACCTGCTTTGGAAAAACAACTGTCCTATGGAGAGAGCATTTTGAAAGTAGATGTAATGGTGGAGGCATTTTTATACATGATTTTACCAAAAACAATGCAAATGTTTCCCTTAAAAGCTCTCTTATCTGCACAATTAAAAACTTGAAAATCATTATTTTATCATCTTAAAAGTCTTTCAAATGAAGGGTTTCCATGGGTGTGAGTGCATTTGATCAAAACACATCAATGCAGTATCTTTCAGTTACATTTTGAGGAGGCACAGTGGACATCAGAGGTGGCCAGAAGCCAGAGAAGGCCTCCCTGGCCAGCTGCTGTTGGAGCAAAGATTTGAGAGCAGTGATGGTGTGAATTCTGAATACATGGGAGAGGAACTTCCCTGGCAGAAAGAACAGCAGGTATAAGCAAAGATGCTAGCATGACATGTTCTAGGAACAGGGAGGATTCTAGAATGGAGGGAGGGAGGAAGGTAGATGAGGCCAGCAAGGTAATGGCAGGGGATGGGGGGTGGTGTAGAGGCAGCTTTTACTGTGAGAAGGACAGGAGGCCATGGAGGGTTTTGAGCAGAGAAGTGATAGGTCTGACTCACGCTGTGCCAAGACCTCCTTGAGGACTCTGAGGGGCAGGAGACAGTCAGGAGGTCCAGCTGGGGCAAGGGTGGTGGCAGGGGAGGTGGGTCAGTGTCATCACTCCTAATTAACAAGCCAGTAAGACCACCTCACACCTCCATCCTTGCTACCTACCCCCACCCCCCGCTATGATCACCCTCTCATCAGTGTCATCGGGTTTCACATCTTTAGATGTCATCCACATGCCAACAATGTCCAACTAACTGCATACCCACAGGCCAGGCTTCTTTCTTAAACTGCAGAGTCATAAGTCTCTCTCCCTCCTGAACATCTCTACTCTGATGCCTTGGGGACATCCCAAATATAATATGTGCAAAACTGAAACCCCTATATCACCCTAAACTGCTTACAATTTTCTTCATCTCAATCAGTACCCACATTCTCTCTCCAGCTGTCCAGGCCAAAACCCTTGGAGCCCTCCTGAACCCCTCTTGTTCTCTTGTACGTCATGTCCATCCCATCAGCAAAGTGTGTCAGCAGTATCTTCAAAACATGCCCAGACTTAGCCACAAATCATCTTCCCCACTGCCCTCACACTCTCGAAGCAACCGTCACCTCTTACTTGGATCACTGCCGCAGCCTCCTAAGTGGTCACTGCTTCAGGCCTTGAGCCACTCCAATCAGCTCCCCACCCAGACACCAGATTACATCGTTCCTGTGCTTAAAACCCACTGGCTGCCCTGTCTCCCTGAGAGTAACAGGTGAAGGGCTCTGCCCCGACCCGTACTCTCACTTCCTACTATTTTGCCCCCCCAGCTCACTTCATTCCAGCCACATTTGTCTCCTTGTTGCTACTTGGACATGCCTGCCATGCTCCTGCCTCAGGGCCTTTGCACTGGCTGTTCCCTCTACCTGGAGCACTCTTCCCCCATCACCTCCCACACACCTATGTTCACATGTCACTTTCTCAGAATTTTCCTGACCACCTCATCTGAATTTACAGTTCTAGCCTCAACCCTGGCAGTCTTTAGCCTCTTCCTGCTTTATTTTTTTCCATAGCACATATCCCTTTCTGACACGCTTTGCAATTTGCCTTTTTAAAACTATGTTTATTTCCACTACATTATACGCTCCATGAGGGGTTTTATCTGTTTCATTCACTGCTGTCTCCCTAGTGCTTGAACACTGCCTGTCCCATAAAAAGTGCACAATAAGAATCCGTTCAGTGTGTGAATGAATCTGCACTTTACTTCTAATGAACAAACTGGGAAGGCCAGGCCAAGCAATGCGCCTCAGGCGAGAACAACGTGAGCAGAGACCTTGGGCTTCATCTCTACCTGGCATGCACCTGCGGTAGTTACCCCTGCTTTGGTGGTGGGCTGGACGGAATCTCAGACGTGGCTTCCAGGCTACAATGACAGAGGACTAGTGTGGACCATACCACTAAGTCAATGGCAGGGCAGTTCTGCCACTGGAGAGGTCTCGTCCACGGCCCTCTGCTACAGGAGTGTATTAACAAAGCCAGGCCAAGACCATGTGAGGGCCCTGTGGAGACAGAGCCCTCCAAACACTCGAAGGAGGGTGGCATGAACATCACTGTCAGCAAGAGGAAAGTGATATGACGTGAGGCTAGTAGAAGGGAGGCATGGCCAAGATCATATGGGCTTTCAGAGGGCAACCCACAGCCGTTGAAGGGGTCTGGCTTTACCGTATAAAGAGGACAAGAAGTCTATTATAATAAATTGGGCCCATTGGGATTGACATACACACACTACTATACATTAAATAGATAATTAATAAGAACCTGCTGTATAGTACAGGGAACTCTACTCAGTACTCTGTAATGGCCTATATAGGAAAAGAATCTAAAAAAAAAAAAAAAAGTGGATATATATATATCTGTATAACTGATTCACTTTGCTGTACATCTGAAACTAACACAACATTGTAAATCAACTATACTCCAATAATTTTTTTTAAGTGGATGAATAAAATAAAATAAAAAGGGCCCAAAACAGACAGTTTAAACTAGAGTGATAGCAGGAAAGACAGAAAACAGTTAAAGTGACATCAACAGCAATGAGTGATGGCTGGCGGAGGAAAGAGTTAAGACGTGGAGTAAGAGAGAATAAGGTGTCAAGGAAAACTCCTAAGGTTTCCAATTGGTGGAACTGGAGAGATGGGATAAGATCAAAGGCCAGGATTTAGGGGAAGATCATGAGCTTGATTTTCAGCAGACAGAGCACCAAGTGCCTTTGGGACAGTCGAGGGCTCACATCAAGTGGGCAAGTGGAAATGCATTCAGGGCAGCTGTAGCATCGGGGGCTGGAATGCGCAGGTGGGAGTCATCTGTGCTGAGGTAGGGATTGAAGCCAAGTCTATAGATCAGATGGCTTGTAAGAACAGAAAAAAAAAACAACAGGACTTAGAGACAGCCTCAGGAGACTCCAAACTGTACTGTTTGAAAAGGCAGTGGATCTGCAAAGAATTAAGAGAAGGACTGAACAAATAGTAGAAACAAAAGCAGCTGCATTGAAGGGCATTTTGTGGAAGCCAGTGAAAGGGAGGACTTCAAAAAAGAAGAGGGCTTGACTATGTAAACTGGTAGGAAGACATAAAGTACAGTGAGAACTCAAAAGCACCTGCTGGTTGAGAAGCAATGAAGGTCACTGGTGACACTAGCAAGAGATGCTCCAAAAGCACCCTGGGCAGAAGCTAGATTGCCATAGGTTGAGGAGTGATCATGAGATGCAGACATTGATACAGGCAGCTTAGAAATATTTCCTGAGACTGGTTGTGAATTGGTGGCTGAGGGGTACCCAGTTTTGATTAAATATAGAGACATGAACATGTTTAAATGTTAATGGGATGGTAACTGAATATATTAGCAAGATAAAGTGTAAGTTCTGGGAGAGGCTCAAGGAGAAGTTGAGCAAGGATGCTGCAGAATCAGATTGCTGTGGTCAGAGAGAAGATTCTCTCTGGAAGTGCGAGAGCCTCCAGCACTGATGAGATCCCCTGTGACTGTGGGTGTGGAGCTTAAGAGAGGTGGAGGGAAAATACTGAAGTCACTTGGATGACATTTGAACATAAGGTGAGTGAGAAGACTAAACCAGAGGGCAATGCCCTTGGTGAGTGTAGAATATCCAGGAGTTCCGAAGCTGATGGAATGAGAAAAGGCAAGGGCATACAGTCAGGAATAGGGAACCATTAATCAGTGAATACATATTTGTGTCTGTTCTCTGGTTACTAGGCAGGTCAGCAAAATTCGCTGTAAAAGGCTATAGCTCCTGATGTGTCTAGAATCCAATGACAGACAACATCAGACAGGCCGTAGTACCACCAGCCCTTGGCAGGCTTCAAGGCCAGGACCCCTGGAGTCATTACATAGATAAATAGCTCAAGACCAGAATGACAAAATTATCAAGCAGGGATATTCTTGCATACTCAAAACTGTGAGCTCAGTTAGAGTCAGGACTGCCTGAGGGGAGATGAGCTCAGTCAAAGACCAGAGGAAAACAGTGCTGGTGAAGGAGGGAACATGGATTTAACCAGATACAAAATAGGGAGTCCTGTAGGTCTGGCTTAAAGACAAAAATGTAAAGAAAAAAGTCAATATTTTTAGATGAATTGAAGAGTGTACATACTAGGTAAATTAGGAAAAGCTAAAACTAAAGGCCAGAATTCCATCCAGAAGCAACGTGCAACTATGAGACAATGGGCTTCATGCCAGGTTGTAAAGGAGAATAAATCTGAGATGGTGAGAGAGAGGAACCATTAAGATGCTGGTAATATAGCAACCACCAACACAGCCCAGGAGTCCTGACCATCTAGCCAGTGTTGAGAGGTCCCAGACAAGCTTGATCTTTAAAACGTCTCTGATTTGGGTATCAGCAGCCCCATTTCACAGATAAGGGAAGTGAGAACTTAGGTGGTTAAACTAACAGTGCACTGATGCACAGCTAGTAAGTGGCAGAACCTGCATTTCAACCCAGGTTTAGCAAACCCAATAAGACATTCAGGCCAATCCAAATTAGAAACAACTGAACAAGGAGCTCTGGATTATGAAATGTTGGAGGAAGTTTTTTTACACTAACATGTAATATTGCCAAGCAATTTTCAGAACATCTCGTATTTCTTTTAAAAAATGTAACAATGATGTTAGGCAGCGAATAATGGATGACTGTGATGTTTTCTGATTCATCAAAAAGGTTAGAGATGCCTTATAAAAGGTCCACATCAAAAGCTGAACTCTGAGGAACGATACCAGGTGGTTAATATAACACCTGCTTGTAGGAAAACATGGGTTATACTTACGCCATGGATATTTGAATCAGTATTTTAATGTAGTCCCAATGCCGGGGCAAAAATGTCCTGATAAGGCTGACCAATGGAGGGCCAGGCCACATGAGACTGTAGTCAGAGTAGGAACTCTGATTTTGCTGGTCTTCACAGGTCTTAGGAAAAGGCAATGAGATGATACAAAAATGTTTATGACTCACATGCCTTTCAATGCTGAGTTAAAGACTCACAGTTCCTAATTAGTACAAGCCCTGCAATTAAGGTTTGGGTCACACTGGCCATCTCAAGGTTGTAGACCAAGATCCCTGTGCCCCAAACCTGGCTTGTGTTTCCATAATGGAAACAGAACAGCTTCAATGGAACCTGGAATTGTCCTAAAGGACAGAGCTGGGTAATCGCATGAGAGAAAATTCTCAGAATGTCCATGTAATGATGAAAATAGTATAAAACAATTATCAGTGTAAAAAAAAAAAAGCCAATATGTCATGTTTGGAAATGACGTTTTATATATATATATATATATATATATATATGTATATATATATATATATATATGTCATATCCATTTCCAATGCATTAACTTGATCAGGCTCGTTTTTTCACATTAACTCACAGAGGCATGTTATGCAACATGATCTCTGTTTCAATCGCCAGAAATAGTCAAGAGCCCAAATCAAATGGGACAGGAGGGTTTGTACTGAAACATTTAGTATGTGTTATGAGTTTAGTGGTATCAGGTGTTAACAAAATGGTATCCAGGCAAAGAGGGATAGATATCAACTGACAGCTCATTAGTGACAGAAACACGCACACACAAAGGCGAGTGTAGTATCCAGTGTTCATGCAAATCCATATTAGTACATACGGAGCCATATTGTGCTTTTTACCAGCTGCATAGAACTCCGGAGATGGTCCATCATTTATCAACCAGTTTCTCACTGACTGCTTTTTTTGCTCAACAAACATATAATTATCTCATCACATTTTTGAGTCTACATGTAGACTAACCTCCTATAAATGGAACTACTGGATCAAAGTGTACGTGCATTTTAAATTTGGTAGAGATTGCCAGTTGCTCTCCAAAATTACCACCGATTTGCCCCTAATGGTGTGTGACAGTGCTAGTTCCTCGCACCTGGCATAGCCCAGTGGGGATGTATTATCAATTCTTGGATCCTCCCCAATGTAACAAGAAGGCGCTTTCTCATGACTGTTTAAACTGTATTTATTTAATTTGTGTGAGACTGAGCATTTCTTCATATGTTAAAAGTAATTTGTATCTTTGAGACCTGCATGATCCTGTGCTCTGCTCAGTTTCCTATTAGTTTGCAACGATCGTATCTGTCCTGTTTCAAGGCGGTCATTCTCAAGCTGTGCTCAGCAGACCAGCACTGTCCCCCACACCTGGGACCACGCTCCAACTGCCATAGCGCCACTGAATCAGAGTCTCTTGGGTTGAACCCAGCAATCTCAGGTTTAACCATCCCATCAGGTGATTTGAATGTTCAAAATCTGAGACCTACTGTATTAAGGA
Organism: Balaenoptera ricei; assembly: GCF_028023285.1. Classification (NCBI taxonomy): domain Eukaryota; kingdom Metazoa; phylum Chordata; class Mammalia; order Artiodactyla; family Balaenopteridae; genus Balaenoptera; species Balaenoptera ricei. The sequence continues at coordinate 21,085,783 of NC_082644.1, forward strand.
AATTAGACCTCATCTTAAATAAGTTGAAAATGTTTATTCCCAGCTGCCATTTGTCCTTCAATATTGTTTCTTTTTCCTGGACAGAAATTTGAAATTTCTGTGAAGCCAAATTTAACAAGCTTTTCCTCTTTAGAATCCCAGTTTGGCATCATCCTTAGAAAATTCTTCCCTACTCTGAGATCATTAAACATTCTCTATATCTACATTTTCATTCTTTATGTTTAAATAGTTGCTCCAACAATCTGATTTATTTCTGCATCTTGAAATTGATGGTATATTTAGAGGAATTTAAATTAACATTTAAAAGAAGGGCAGAACAAAGAAGAGGTGCCCAGAGTGCCATCTGTAAATCTACTTGGAATAATCAAAAATATATAAACATGTGGTTGTCACGATATCCTGGAAAATTTAGATTCTTTTCAAAATCTAGGTCACTCAGTCATTTCTATCATTCAACATTTCCAGGCTCTTTTTTCCTTGCATAGAGCTTACACAGACCCTACACAGATGTACACTTACATACACCTTACAAAAACAGTAAGGTCAGTTTTACATTTTGCGATGCCCTCCCACTACTCTGTAGTCAAGAACCCAATGAAGCCCAAAGGGGCCTCAAAAGAGAAGCACAATTCTTCTTTAAGTGTAGGGGACTATTCCACAAACACTTTTCTTTAAATCTCAGGGGTCTATTTCAAGAAGGCAATGATATAACCCACTGCTCTTATGGGTGAATATGTAAGTGGCGGGGGGAGGGGGGTGGCAGCTGGGTGGTGGGGTTGGGGAGATGAGTTCAAGTTTATACCAAAAGGAAAATGCCTTTGAGCTGGATTTTTAATGTAACAGAGACCTGAGAGAACTCCTGACTTTGCTCTGGATGCAGAGTCCTGGATACTGATCATTTTTCCTCTTTGCTCAGCATCATCTGAAGATAAACTCCAAATTCAGAAGTCACAGAGGTGCTCCAATAAAACACCTCTGAATGTAAAGAGGACATAAGTTACCCCTGCAAAGCCTTCTCTGTCTAAATGCTGATGACTATCTGGACTCTTCTGGAGTCCAGCTTCGGAAGTTAAGGGGTGTTGGGGGAAGAGGGATGAAGGAGAGAGAAAGACACACAGAGAGACAAACAGAGACACACAGAGAAAGACACAAATTACTATAGGGAGGCCTAATGGAGTGTTCCTCTGTTCTCTTATTTCCTCAGAAAAACATCACTTTCCAGACATTAATTAGTTTTAGAAAAACGGTGCATAAACTCCTTTCATACAAAAAAAAGCTCTCTTTAAATGTCCTGTCATGATTGCCGGGGCAGAAAGCCATGCGATGGAAATGGTACCCAGCACTCATTGATCACACAAGCTATCCAGAGACTGGGTGAAGAAACTGACATCTTTTCATTAAGGTATTCATTTCTGTGTTTCAGGAAGTCAGTACTCATGGATCAGTCAATTATAAAGCATTACATTTCACCAAATTTTATTTAATGGTGTTGAAATAGATATGAACAAAGATATGCATGCTAGTGAAGGATAATATTAAAAGATCTAAATACTAGCTCACTAGTTATCTATTGATTTTACAATGGGTTTGCTGCTACTTGCCCAATAAAGTAATTTAAATATGAAAATTGAATGATCTCCAATGAGGCATGGGGCCTCAGGGACTGGACCAAAGCAAACTTGGTGCAAAATGGCAATGCCCACCACTAAGTCTGCTCCCTTTTTTTCTGCTACAGTAGATCTCTAGGTCGCCTGCAGGTTGAATGCACATCTACTGGTTATTTTTCATAAAACCAGGGGAAGTATTTGACCCAATCCTCTTGTTTTACCGATAAAGTAGTAAAAATAGGTTCAAGACTGCACAACTACTTAATCGCAGGGCAGGGTAGGACACAGGTCTTATAGCAATTTGAGATCATTTATATATTTATTTTTGATAGTGTGTAACCAGTTTAATTTAATATTTCAGCTTTTAAATTGCTTTGTCAAAAGGTTAACGTTCTATAGTTGTGCTGGCCAATATAACAGTCTCTAGCTACATGGGCTATTGACCTCTGGAAACATGGCTAATCTGAATTGAGATGCTCTGTAAGACAACATAAAAAAATATAAAATATTAGTATTTTGTATTGACTACATCTTGAAATGGTCATTTTTTTAATATACTGGGTTAAGGAAAATATATTATTAAAATTAATTTCACCTGTTTATATTTACTTTTCTATTGTGACTACTAAGACATGTTAAATTATGCATGTGGCTCAAACACTTTATTTCTATTGGACGGTACTGATTTATGGGAAAACACTTAACTGCACTAAGGAGAGAGCTACAGCAATCTTCCTTTCCTGAATTTGCTAGTGACAAGAGCAAAGGAGGAGAGGATGAGACGGCATTTGTTCCGAGTACTTTAAAAAGCACTTACCTGGTCAAGGAAGCCAGACTTGCAAGCCACATAATAAAAATAAAAACTAAAACATAATTTGAAATCAAATAATTTTTACGTTAATCCTTAAATGTGCATGCATGCGTCAATTTTACTTGTGAAAGAACATTAGCAATTGTGACAACATGACAATCACCACCTCCCCTTTTAAGAGCAGCTATTTTCCTAGAAAAATCAGATCCAAAACCAGTGTCCTAGAAATCAGTTCTGCCTTTAAAAAGACATCTGTCCATTATAAACATCCATACCAAGTAGATAAATAAATGATTGATAGCTGGATGATAAACAGATGATAGACAAGACAGATGATGGACTCGATTCACCATATAAGCGGGCATGGGGCACCATGGTCATCTGAACTGAATGTTACAGGTCAGCATTGAGCCCATTTTAACTTAAAACAGCTGGCAGGCAACCTCCTCACCCAGACAGTCAAATGTTCCTCTTAGTAACAAAGAAATTCTCTACTGCAAAAATTGACTGCCTTTATCTTGGGGGAAAATAATGATTTCGTCTAAATTAATGTTATTTTGCAATATACTAATATGTATCAACTATGGCCACAAAATTAGAAAAATGAACATATGTGTTTATTATCACAGCTACACTCTCTTTTTGATAAAAAGAACCCTGTTATTTTTCAAAGGTTTTAATTTTTCAATAAGATATGCAGGTATTAGATTAGAGACAGTATTTACTCCTGAAATAATATGTTTCTAATAAAATCAGGTATGTTTTCTAGGAGATGCACAGCATGAAATGAATAAAGTCTTCTCTGTTCTTCTCATGGTGAGATGGCACTGCTGACTGCTGAGAATGCTAGCTTGCTAGACACAAGCTGAAAAGGGATTTCCACAACTTGGAATTCAATTCAGGTGTTTTCTGAGTCTCTTCTTTGGAACAACTCTATTAAAGCTGTAACAAGAAAAGATTCTGGAGGTTTCTGCAATAACCGTGCACATATATTTGCCATCTTGCAGAGATAACTGAGCAGCAATTCTGTGCGATGGTGGAGACAATCACCTCTCTCTCCCCTTCCGTCCTGTGTTCACCAGGCACCATGGTCCCTATTACCAAATTAAATGCCATGTGTTAAATGGGATGAAAATGCTTCCCTGCTTTGTGTCTTCTGTTTCTATAAAATGAACTATGGATTTTCCTTTACCTCAGCCCATAGGATCTCCTGCATTTCCAGAGATAGAATTCTTGACAATTTGCAATTTCAGGCAACAACCAAAAAAACAGTATTCCCCCACAAATTTGTTAAATTTATTCTGATTTTATCCTCTTTTCTCTCCCTCCCACTCCACCTCTTCGAATCCAAATGCCACTGGAAAAGAAGCGCATTTGGACTGATTTGGAATGTAAAATGCTCCAGCCTTTTACTGTTATCTAGAAAATCTTCCTTAAAAAGAATATATATTTTTGTAAGTTTTTAGTTCAAAGCAAAAGAGGTCCCCTATGCTAAGACTGGCTTCTCACACGGAAGGGGGTCATTCAAAAAACAACGTGGGCAAATATGTAGAATAAATTCCTAAGGAAGGCAAGCTGTGTCACTGCACAGTGGGAAGAAACAATTCCACCACAACGGTGTATTTCACCATTCAATGAATGTAACATGATTCATAGAGCTTCTAGCTTTAAAAGTCTCCCAAACCCCCATAGAACGTGAATAGGAGTTTTAAAGGAGAAAAACAGCATTTTTCAGGATGGAAGACTCAGGCAGGTTCCCACATGGCGAGAAGCCAGCAATGCTTTGCAGGAGACCCTGGGAGCTGTCAGCAGTCATTGTCATCTTAATGGGAACCACAATCTTACAACTAAAGATGGGATGCAACGCCTTTCCCATCTTCTGTTCTTACAACAACGAAACAGGAAAAAACACTTGTAACGTCATGAAACACATTCTTTAAAAGGAGAATTAAAATATTTAGCCAAGTCTCAGCCAAGCCCGCGAAGGGCTCCGGTCTAGTAGGAAAACACGCTGAAACAAAACAGCAGCCCCTAACGTGCCTCGCATTTCACTCACTTTGGACCACATCTTTTCAGGACTTTCGTAAATCCATTAAATCAACTTCTACATTAATAGAAACACCTGCACCGTAGAATTTTCTAAAACACGAACTCCTGCTTTGGAAGGAATCCCAAATAATGTGTAAGATGCAGATTTTTTTTTTTTAAGGACATGTTTTAGAAAAGTGTACCAGCATGCTCACCCGCCCTGACAAGGATACAGAAATGCAGCTTTTTCCCCCCTCGCCAACTCCAATCTTTATATTGCTGACTCGCCCTCCCAGATAGCGTCCCTTCTCAGGGGCTGGCAAACAAGGATGCGAAAGCCGTCGGTGCCCCAGTGAAGAAGCAGCGAAGCCACAGCAAAGGAAGAGAAATCGGTTACCTGAGGATGAACGCAACTCTGCTCAGAGCTTCTTCCGAGCTCGCCTCGCATAGGACAGGGCAGCGCAGGCTGTGAGGATGCGGGCTCCTCCCGCAGGCAGGCGGGGCGCGCGCTCCCTCGCGCCGCCGTGACGATGCTGTCAGCTGCTCGCCCGCCCGTGCGCCCCGCGCCCTGCGCCCCCGCGCACCTGCGCCCGCACCCGTGCGCCCCCCGCCCCCGCGCACCTGCGCCGCCCAGCCCGGGCGGGCCCGGGTCGGTCACAGCCGCCCCACAGTCCTCCGGCTCCCCCTCCTTCTTCCCCCTTCAATCTCGGACTTCTCAGCTGTACCAACTGCTGCAGCGGCAGATGCTCCTGCTTAAATGGCGCCTGCTCGCCTCCAAAGAGCTTTTAGGTGCCACCTACTGCGTGCTCCTGGAATAGATGGTCAAGACTGGAATTCTCAGCGAATTCAATGAATTAAAATAATTTCATTGAAAGTGCACCAGATTCTTTTGTTTTCGATTGTTCACATTACCAACTATAATTACTACTAAATGCGTAAGGCCTTCTTTCAGTGTCCAGCTACTAAATTAAAAACCTCATTTATAAGGCAGATGAAATCGGGCCATGATGAACAGCCAACCCCACGTTGCAGATTAATACATTCTAATTTAATAGGCTCCTGTAACAATCTGGGGCTAAAATTGCCTTTACACTGAGTACTTTCACATTAGTATTTCAGGGAAATAACCAGGTATATTTTCTGACACTGATAAAACATGTTGTCAAAGAAGCATTGATCAAAAACAGGTAAATCAGCAAGAATTAGGTTTATGGCTAACAATTCTGTGGCGACACTTAAAAAAAATGCTTTCCTATAACACTGATCCATATTTAAACTACACTTGAGGAAGATTTCTTCTCCCTATTATAACTCATTCTTTTTTTAACAACAAATTTTCTAAAAGAATTGGGCAATATTTTTGTGTTCTTTAAATTTGATTTCGCTTAAAGAATCGCATTTGTCAGTTCTAAGACTGTTTCCAATTTACAATTTCAGTTAGCATTGTCCTTTGATGTTCATTTCCAAAGTAAATTTCTGCCCTGCTATTCACAGGAAATATGTGTTGTTGTTTTTTTTAATCTTACTTTAGTATGTGTGTAATCAAGAAAATTTATTTTGCTCACTAATTCACCCTAATTCTGACCTTGAAGCTATGGCCATTGGAATATGAATAAAAAACCATTTTTGTCATTTAAGGCTACCATCAGCAAATCTACTATTTTAATGATGCCTGAAAACAGGGTATCACTCTCTTCCCAGTCTTCTCTTCATTACAAAGGAGTGGATGGCCACTAGGAAAGCTGTCCCAAAGGAGGACTCAGAGACACAGACCCTCGGTGTCTGCCTCCATTTCTTCAATCTGAAAGAACCATCAAATCGAGGTGTTTCCCATGACAATCCCAAAATGTAGGTATCAGGTTAAATGATAAAATGGAAGTTGAGGGCTGAATAGAGAAGGGTGAAAGATTTAGAGGTAAACGTATTAAAGGTAAAAAGCAAGTTCTGGCACCAAACTAGTAGGGAGCAAGAATATGGAGGTGGTGAAGGAAGCCAGTTTGATTCTGCAAACTCCACACTGCAGTGGAATTCTGCATTTTGCCAAATATAATCATTATTTGTTCTGAGAATATGAAGCAGGGGTCCCAGAGGGCACATTTAAACAAGGAACAACATGCTTCAAACGATGGCCCTGGTGTCTCTTGTCACTCTCCACAAGCCCTGACTTTTCATCAGCCAGAAGGAACAGATTGCTCCCAGGACTACAGTCTCAGGATCTGATGTAATAAGATCCTCAGAAGATTTCTAGGCTTGTTGCAGGTGGGATGCTCTAGGCCAGCGTCTCTCAAACTCTAACTTGCATCAGAATCACCTGGGGGGAGGGAGCTTGCTAAACAGCCAGCTGGACCACATCCCAGGTTTTTTGATTCAGCACAGCTGGGGCGGGTCCCAAAATGTGTGATTGTAACAAGTTCCCTGGTCACGCTGAGGCTGCTTGCAGCTGGGACCCACGGAGCTCAGCCACCCAGGTAATGCAGACACTGATAACAAGTGGTAATGTGCTCAGGTTCGAGAAGCATAACATTCCTCTATTTTCTAAAGCACATTGAAACTGGCTCAGTCAACCCAGTGTCCCCCATTCGGAGCAAGCTCCGTGCTTCTCCACAGACTCACACACGTGCCCCAGGACCTTCTGTGGTGGGGGAGGGGGGGTTGTAAAAAAGAAGCTCTCCAGCTGCATTCCCACTTTGCCCTTCGACTTAAGACTCTGCACGGGTACACTTAGCCTCTGTGCAAGTTAGAAAAAGGACTCTGCTCTGGGTGCACACAATCTCTCCCCACCTCACCCCCAAGACAGCACATGGCTTAAGGGACAGAGGACCCTTTGTGCAAAGAACCTGCCTGGGGCAAGTGTAGCCCACGTCAGGTCCCCAGCTGGGTGAGTGGAGCACCTGCTGAACCCCAGCGCCACTCTCGCCCTCTGCTGGTCACCTTTGTACATCATGCAAACTGCACAACCAAGCTCATCAACTCTGCTCCTCCTCTGGGGCAGCATAGTCCAGGTGAGGGCTGGCAGTTCCACTGAGGACCTGGGCCTACAGAGCCGCAGAGTGCCAGACACCATCAAGGGAGAGGTAGAGCCACATTCTAACAGTGGGGTCACGAGCTGAGGGATAAGGCGGGACGCACTCTAGTTTGCTGCTGAGCAAGCAAGCACATAATGAAAAGATATACCTTTGGGCTGTGTTCTTTACATGTCTCGCTGTCTCACTTTCATCCTGTTTTCTCTAAGACAGTGGTTCTGGGCACCAGCAGTATCAGCATCATCTGGGAAATTTTTAGAAATGGACATTTTAGCCCCACCCCAGATTTACTCTAAGAGAATCTCTGAAAGGGGGGCACAGCCATCTGCATTTTAGCAAACAATCCAGGTGATCAGGTAATTGTGATGATGCAGAGTAGAGGTTGAAACACATTGCACTAAAGTTTGTTTTTTATTTTACTTTTAACCAATGTTATGTCAACATATCTCCTTACAAATTGTTGAAAGGGTATCATCTGGATAGAATGTGCTCTGGAAGCAATACACCCCCTCCCCAGATGTTTCTTGTCCTTCACATTTCCCCAGCACCATAGTACCTGGCCATGCAGCCATCCCTTCTAAAGTTTTACCATGTAAGGGTGGGGTGTAGGACTCCACTGCCAGAAGACCACCCCATTTCCCAGCAATCTTGTGAGCAGTCGGGATGTCCACCTCCAGGGCTGGCTCTCTTCTGCTCAAACTCCTACTTCTATCTTCTTCCCCATGGAGGCACTCCAGCCTAACCCCTATATAGGCCACATCCTCCAAACTAAGATCTCAGCCTTGAAATGCAAAAAGGTTTTCACATCTATGTGGAGAAAAGAAACCCAGGCCCACGAACATAAGGGAAGAAGAAAATAAAATTTTCATTGATTTTTGTCCACAAGTTCCCCGGTCCCAAAACAAGACCTCTGAAGTTGGGTTGGCCCTTCAAAGATGTCCCACATTGAGAACCCCCGCTGGATTAGTCATTGTATGTATGCTATTCTCCCTCCAGGCCCTTTTGAGGGCAAATCCCAGGAAGGAAATCAGCTGACAGCCTTCAACAGCAACACTCCAGCTACGGGGGCAAGGAGGCTTCAGTCCCGAGGGGTGATTGTGGTGGGGGGTGGCAGCACCCTCTTTAGAAGCCAAGGGTGACTTGTAGAGAATGGCATCAATTTGTTATGAATAAATAATTTCAGAGGCAGATCTTTTTACAGAGAATAAAAGTTCTATATTATTCCATTAGTTTTCATTCTGCTTCTGTATTTTTAATCATCCCTTCAGGCTCTGTACAAATGTACCAGATGCTTATAAGTCTAAGGAGGTTTTGCGTCTCTCCTTCTTTGCCTCCCTCCATATTATATGCAACCCAAAAAGGACGAAGCACCGTGCTTGCTATCTGTTATTAATCTTTTCAGCTTACCCGGGCTACACAGATACTAAAGCTGACATCTGTTTTCTGTAATCTCAGAGAGTTTCTCATCCTTGCCTTATCTAAGGTTGACCTAGTTCTCTTGGTCTACTAAAATAGTAGTGAATACATACAGATGATTCTATCCATAAAGTGCAACCCTGTGCACTGCTCTGCACATCCCCGGATCCAGCCCATCAAACCCCTTGCCTTCCCTTCTCCCCTAACCTTCCATTCTAGCCAGTGGAACACGTGTGCCTTATTCATCAAGTTCCTCTAAATCCTACACTGCTTTGTGGGAGAGTCTGCCACCCCTTTGCCCTAATTAAAAGCTGATTGTTCTCCAGTCCCCACTTTTCCTGTAGCATCTCAAACAGAGACTGTTTTTTCTCTCTGCTCCATTACCTCCTTGATCTCAATGCATTGTATCTTCTGAGCCATATCTCCCTGTCTGGCTGCAAAATCCTGCCTGCTTTTACACTGTGACAACTTCTTCCCTTCATCTTGCCATGCTTTGGGTCTGGTGGTCTTTCTCTCTACCTGGATCCGGTACCACCTAAAAGATTCATCCCACGCTCTGCTCTCTTCTTTCCATCATCTCCTTGTTTCCAGTGACTTTTTCCCCCACCATACCCCAGCCATTACCACTGATGGCCACATCCTGCTCCCTGGCGTCATTATGTAAACATTACAGGACAATGGGATATTGGTTTCAAGCACCCCCCTTTCTAGCCACTTACACAGCCACTCCTCCTCCTTAGCAGGCCAGTTTCTCCACTGTGCTCAGGCTTACCTTCATTCTAAACATTTGTCTCTTCCACGTCATCATTTCTCCCTTTTCTATCTGTAAAATATGTAGCAGAAACAAGTATTCTGTCCCTCTCACTCTTGTCCCCTTTGAAGAATCAAAAAGACTGACGGTATCATCAGATGAGTCTGAGCTTCTAAGCTCTCTCCCCTCATCTATGCTTGGGATCTCCTGTCTGTTCCCCAAGCAGTGAGGAGGAGTGGAGCCTGGAGGAGAATCCCAGAGCTTTTAGAATCAAGCTCAATATTTATGTTGGCTCACAAGGCTCTCATGATCCAGTGGCTTGCTGCTTCTCCAACTTCATTTCATGCCCTATGTCCCGCTGCTCTCAAGTGCCAGACAAACTGGCCTTCTTTCAATTCCCCAAATGCACCAAGGCTTTCCTCCCAACAAGGCTGTTGCACATGCTCTGCATCTCAGCTCTGTGAGCATATTTTGCCATGGTCATTCCACTACATTCTTTGCCTCAAATCTATTCTTAAATGCATTGCCTGGAGAGAGGCCTTCCTTGACTGCCCTGTTTCAACTTTCATCACCTCCTGCTGTGGGCTGAATCGTGCCCCCCCCCCCACAAAAAAAAAGATATGTGAAGTACTAATTACTAGTAACTCAATATGTGACTTTATTTGGAAATAGGTTTGTGGCCACAATAACTGGTTAAGTTAAAACGAGGTCATGCTAGAGTAGAGTGGCCCTTACTTTAATATGGTTGGCATCCTTCTAAGAAGAGGAGAAGAGATACACAGGGAGAAGGCAACTATGTGATGATGGAGGCAGAGATTGGAGTGATGTATCTACAAGTCAAGGGAAGCCAAGGATTACCAGAAAACACCAGATGCTAGAAGAGGCAAGGAAAGATTCTCCCTGGGTTTCAGAGGGAATCTGGCCCTGAGAACAACTTGAAGCCTCTAGAACTGTGAACTGTGGCTTCCAGTCTTCCAGCCTCCGGAACTGTGAGACAACAAATTTCTGTTTCTTTAAGCCCCTCAGTATGTGGTACTTTGTTGCAGCAACCCCAGCAAACTAATACACCACCCATCACCCAGTCCTTAGATTCTGCTTCTTTTAGAGTCTAGATCATGATTAATTTACATTTTCTATTTGTTTATTTATTAGCTGTTTATACTTATTTATTTTGTCTTCCCCTTTTGCCTGTAAGCTAAATGAATGTGGGCACCATGAATGCCTCATTCATCACTGTCCCAGTATGTTGGGTTGAAGAAATTTGAGGGTGAAGTACATAAACGCCATGCCCTCCCCACCCAAGTTCTAAACCAATTAAGAATATACAGAGGTCAAAAAACTTGAGCAAGATGGCAAACTGGGAGGGTCCAGACCCTTGTTCTCCCATGGAAACATCAAGTAAATGACAACAGACTGAATGAAGTAAGTTTATGGGAGCTCCAAAAACCAGTCAAGAATATACAGCAACAAAGTGAATGCCCAATCAAGAAAAGGCCACACTCAAAGCAGTAGGAAATTATGTGTTGGTTCTACTCACCCTGATCCCACTCTGGAGTCAGAGGCAGGAAGAGTGTGGTCCAGAGGAAGGCACCCAATTCCTAGTACCTCCCTTGGGTCAAAAGAAAAAAGTGAACTTATCTGCAACATTCTAGCTTGTCTGGCAGCTGTCCAAAGGACAAAGTTTCTGTCTTGCCTGACTCAGAAATCACATAGGAATGATGATGAAGGTGTTCAGAGTATGCCGCCCCCAAGTATACCACTTTGGCATATGAATTATTTTGAGCTGAAGGCAATAGAGAACCAGCAGACTCAGGAAAAGCTCTTTACTTCCCCCTTACCTGCCTAAGATAAAGTCTAAATTTCCCTATTTGTAAAGGAAATCTACTTTTATACAGGATATTTCCATTAGAAAAGATATCTATACCAGAAAGACAGCTATTTCCAGAGATAAATTTTTCCTGAGAGAATCTTATCTGCATAATAAAGCAACGTTGATTTAACATACATTTTCTTTCCTTATCTTCCTAAAATGTGCTTTCCCCACACCTAGAAGTCCCAAACCCCTACTCTTTTCTTATCTCAGGATGGTATATAAACCTCCATCATCTGGCTGCCTCTTTGACTCTCATATTTTTGTGAGACTCCTGTTCATACATAAATAACTAAAATTGTTCTTTCTCCTGTTAAACTGTCTCTGTCAATTTAACTTTTAGACACAGAACCTAAAAGAGCAGAAAGAGAAGTTTTTCTTCCTCTACAGTGGCAATATTTGTATATCAGGTGTCACAACACTTGAAAACTGCAGAGAGACCATAGATTACATAGAGGAACACAATAGAACATCTAATGCCATGGGAAAAAGCAGGGGTGAGACTCTTAGGCACATTAAGACATTTAAAAGCAGACATGTATATGGGAAAATCAGGGGAAAAAGCACATGTACAGTCCCAGAGAAGATGCATGCCCCCAAAAGGCCTAAGAAGACGTTATGCCTGTATGCCAGGTTAATTAGTGAAGGTCTTTCCCTGCACAGAGCCAGTCTGCAAAGACTGGGAAAGTTGGCTGTTTTTTTGAATTGCCCAGTTTTCCAAAAAACTTCACAAAGCATACAAAGAAATGGGTAAATTGTGGTCCATTAAGAGGAATAAAATAAATCTCCAGAAATGGACACTAAAGAAATTAGCTAAAGTAGAACGTGGACAAAGAACAAAAAGAAATCAGAAAAACATATGAACAAAATAAGAATATCAACAAAGAGATCAAAATTACAAAAAACAAACAAATTCTGAAGCTTAAAAATACAATTATAGAATTGAAAAATTCATTAAAGAGCTTCAATAGCTGAATCAAACAGACAAGAAAAAGAATTAGCAGACTTGAAGAGAGGTCATTTCACACATTTTATCATGTGTGAAGAATAAAAAGAGGAAAAAATTAAAGTGAAAAGAGCCTAAGGGACTTATGGGGTACCACTAAGCAGATCAATATAGGTATTAGAGGAGTCCCAGAAGTAGAAGAGAGAGAAAGGACCATAGAGATTATTTGAAGTAATAATGACCAAAAATTCCCAAATTTGAGGAAACACATGTATATACAAATACAAGAAGCATAAAAAATTGTAAATAATATCAATCCAAAGAGACCTACACTGAGACAAATTATAATAAAACTGGCAAAAGTCAAAGACAGAGAGACTCTTGAAAATAGCAAAAGAAAAGCAACTTGTCAAAATGAAGGGTCCTCAATAAGATAATCAGCAGATTTCTCAGCAGAAATCTTGTAGGCCAGAAGACAGTGGGAAAATGCCAAAAGAAATGCAACTATCAACAAAGAAATTCTGTATCCATCAAAACTGTCTTTCAAAAATGAAGGAGAAATTAAGACATTCCCAGATAACCAAATGCTGAGTGAATTTATTACACCTTCACCAGCATACAAGAAATCCAAAAGGCAGAACTTCAAGTTGAAATGAAATGATACTAGACAGTAACTCAAAGCCGTATGAAAATATAAAGTTCTCCAGTAAAGATAAAGACATGGAAAAATATAAAAAACAGTATTATTGTAATATTGGTTCTTAACTCCACTTTTTAGTCTTTTACAGGACTTAAAAGACAAAAGCACAAAAACTAATAATAAATCTATGTTAATGGGTACAACATACAGAGAGATAATTTATGACATTATAAACATAAAGTAATGGGACAGAGCTGTAAGGGAGTAGAGTTTTGTAAGTGACTGAAGTTAACTTGTTATAAATTTGGAATAGATTGTTATACTTTTAGGATGTTATATGTAATTCTCATGGTAATCACAAAGAAAATATTTATAAAATATACACAAAATAAAATGAGGAGGAAATCAAAATGTGTTAATAAAAAAATCATCTTAAAAAAGTGGAAGACAGTAAGGAGTAAATGAAGGACAAAAAGTTACAAGACACACTGGAAGCAAATAAGAAAATTTCTATCTTATCAATAATTATTTTAAATGTAAATGGATTAAACTCTGCAATCTAAAAATATAGATTGGCAAAATAGACAGAAAACAGGACACAATTGTATCGTGTCTATAAAAGACTCACTTTAGAGATAAGGTCACACATAGGTTAAATGTGAAAATATGGGGAAAGATTTTCCAAAAGAGAGCAGGGGTGGCTATACTAATATCAGACAAAATTAGACTTTAAGTCAAAAACTGTTATGAGATAGGAAGGCTATATAAGAAGGATACTATATAATGGCAAAAGGATCAATTCACAATGAAGATAAGACACTTATAAACATATATGTGTCAAATGTCAGAGCTCCTAAATATATGAATCTAACATTGACAGAATTAAAGGGAGAAACAGACAACTCCATAACAATAGTAGGAAATTTTGGTATTCCACTTTCCGTAATGGATAAAACAATGAGAGAGAAGATAATTAACAAAAGAGAGGGTGTGAACAACACTATATACCAATTAGTCCTAAGGCACATATACAGAATATTCCACCCAACTTCCACTCTACAGTGCGCATGGAGCATTCTCTAGGATGGACCATATGTTGGGTCACAAAATAAGTCTCAATGGATGTAAAAGACTGATTGAAAACAAAGTATCTTTTCAGATCACAATGGAATGTAATTAGAAATCAATAGAAGAAGGAAAACAGAAAAATCCACAAATATGTGGAAATTAAACAACACACTCTTAACAACCAATGGATCAAAGAAAAAATCACAAGGGAAATTAGAACTATGAGATGCAGTGAAAGCAAGGAAAGAGGAAAGAGGGAAGCAAGCAAGAGGGAAACATATAGCATAAATCCTTATATTAAAAAAGAAAAAAGGAAGATCTCTAATCAACAATCTAATTTTACACCTTAAGGAGCTAGAAAAAAAATAAACTAAACACAAAGTTAGCAGAAGGAAGGAAATATAGTGATTAGAGCAGACATAAACAAAATAGAGAATTTTTAAAAATAAAGAAAAATCAATAAAACAAGAGTTGGTTCTTTGAAAAGATCAACAAAATTGATAAAATTGTAGCTAGAATTTACTAAGGAAAAAAGAGAATAGACTTAAATAACTAAATTTAGAAATGACAGAGGGGTGCATTACTACAGGTTTTGTAGAAATACAAAGGATTATAATAGAGTACAATGGACAAGCATTTGTCTCCAAACTGGGTAAGCAAGATAAATGGAAAAATTCATAGAAACACATAATCTACAAAGATAGTCTTATGAAGAAATAGAAAATCTGAGTACACCTATAACTAGTAGGGAAATTGAATCATAATTAAAAACCTCATCCTCATAATTTTCAACAGAGAAAATCCTCAAATCAAATAGGTTTACGTGTGAATCCTACCAAACATTTAAGAAAAATTAACATCAATCAATGCAATCCACTACGTAAGCAGAATGAAGAAAAGAAAACCATACATTATCATCTAAATTGATGCAAACAAAAGCATTTAACAAAATTTAGCACCCTTTTGAACCCAACTTTCACAACAAATGTTTCCTTCTATTTCCTTCTCTACTCAGTGGTGATAGCCCAAAGTTTTCCTCTAATATCAATAAAAGGATGCCAGCTTTTGTCATTCCTATTTGATATAGTACTGGATGTCCTACCTGGAGCAATTAGGTAAGAAAAAGAAATCAAATATAAATTTGAAAGGAAGAAGTAAAATTGCCTCTACTTACAGAAAACATAACCTTATATGTAAAAAAAAAAAAAGAAAAGCCCTATAGATTCCACAAAAAAAACAAACAAAAAAAAAACAAAAAAACTTTGAGAATTAGTAAACAAATTCAATAAAGTTACAGGATACAAAATCAATATGCAAAATTCAGTTGCACTTCTATCCACTAACAATAAACAATCTATAAAGGAAATTAAGAAAACAATTCCATTTACAATAGCATATGAAAGAATAAAATATTTATAAATAACATTAACCAAGGAGACAAAGACCTGTAGACTGAAAACTGTGAAACATTGTTCATAGAAATTAAAGAAGACACACAAATAAATGGAAAGACATCATAGTTCATGGATTGAAAGACCATATCGTTAAGATGTCAACACTACCAAAAGGAATCTACATATTCTATGTAATTCCTACCAAAATTACAACGTTTTTATAGAAATAGAAAAATCAATTCTAAAATTCAAATGGATCTCAAGGTACCCTGAATAGCCAAATCAATCTTGAAAAAGAACAAATCTGGAGGTCTCACACTTCTTAATTTCAAAACTTAGTACAAAGCTATGATAAACAAAACAGTGTGATACTGGCATAAATATAGACATAGAGAACAATGGAATAGAATAGAGAGCCCAAAATAAACCCTGGCATCTATGATCAAATGACATTAAACATGAATAACAAGACCACTTGATGAGTAAAGGCAGTCTTTTTAACAAATAGTATTGGGAAAACTGTACATCCACATTGAAAATTGTGAAGTTTGACCCTTGCCTTAATACAAAAATTAACTCAAAATAGACATAAAATCTAAACATAAGAGCTAAAAAGTATAAAACTCTTAGAAGAAAACATAGGGGGAAAGTGTCATGACATTGGATTTGCCAATGACACCAATAGATACGACATTAAAAGCACAGGTAAAAAGAAAAAAAATAGATAAATTGATTACATAAGAATTAAAAACTTCTGTGCATGAAAGAATACAATCAACAGTGTGAAAAAACAACTCATGAAATGAGAGAAAATATTTGCAAATAATATATCTGATAAGGAGTTAATATCCAGAAACTTAAAAAACTCCTCCAACTCGACAATAACAAAAACAACCTAATTAAAAAATGGGCAAATAATTTGAATAACCATTTCTCCAAAGAAGATATGCAAATTGACAATATGCACATGAAAAAAATGTTCAACATCACTAACCATTAGTGAAATGCTAATCAAAACCACAATGAGATATCACCTTACACCCATTAAGATGGTTATTAACAGAAAATAAAAGTTTGGGGGAATATGTGGAGAACTGTTTGTGGGAATGTAAAACACATAGCAGCTACAAGGGGAAACTATTATGGAACCTTAAAATTTAAAAATAGAATTACTATATGATCCCATATTTCCACTTCTGGATAAATATAAAAATATTTGAAAGGAGGGGCTCATACAAATATTTGTACATCAATGTTCACAGTAGCATTATTCACAATAGCCAAAGGAGGAAATAGCAAAATGTCAGTGATGAATGAATGGATAAACAAAATATGGTATACATATACAATGTAATATTACTCATTCTTAAAAATAAAATAAGTTCTGACACATGCTACAGCATGGGTGAATCTTGAGGACATTACGTTAAGTGGAATAAGCCAGACACAAAAGTACAATTACATGAAGTGTCTGGGAATAGTCAAATTCATAGAAATGGGGAGTGATGCCATCAAAATGGTGTCATGGGACATTTCCAACTTCAATCCCCCTCACATGAAGATCAACTAACAGCTGCCTATAGATAGGAACCTACTGTGAAAATCCCAGAACTCAGGGGTGAGGCTGAAACACCCCTTAGAAAACAGAGGCCAAGAAAAACCACATTAGAAAAGTTAAGAGGAGTGTCTACACTCTGTCTGCATCACCTCTTCCCCAGGCTGGTACAGTGTTATGCTAAAAAATCTCCTCTGGGCCTACAGTTTCTCCAGTGGGAAAAAAGAGAGCCCACTGTGGGCATCCAGCTTCCCTAGCATTGCAGGAAGCTTCCCAGGAAGCCCACTTGGTTGTCACTTTATGAGAGTTACTGGGGAAATCTACTCAGCTTGACCACTGAATATCATATAGAAATGGAGGAAGGGGCAGTGCTTACAGCAATTTACACTAAGGTATTGGCTTCTGCTTTCAGTGCCCCCCAGTTAGAAATCTCATCCAGCAATTCTGTCCATCTACAGAGCCAAGCCAGTTGTCCTATCTTGCCAGGGAACTTAGTTGGTAGTTCTGCCTGATTTGGGTCCTCAGCCAATGGGATGTACTGGCATGGAGCTAATTCTATGGTCTCACCTAGGTAGGGAGGCAAATTTTCACTCCCCCCAACTGTACAGCATAGCCTCCAGTTGCACCACACCATGAAGCATAGCCACAGATTCCCAGCAGCCATAGAACACATCCTAAGGCCTACCTAGGCAGGGGAGCATATTTGCACTCCCACCCAACTGCTGAGTTGAGCCTCCAATCCTGCCCCTCCAGGAAGTGTAATCACAGATGTCTGACAGTCACAGAGTTCATCCTATAATTTGCCTGTGTGGAGCAAAGTTAGCAGCCCCACCCAACTGCCCAACTGTTAAGCATACCCCCAGGCCCTACATAACCAGGAAGACTAAAAACTGACCCTGAGCAGCCTCAGATCCCAGTCTTTGGTACCATCAGGCATGGAACCCAGCATACAGCTCTGCTTGGTTGCTGAACACAGCCTGTAGCCTTGCCCACAGAATAGCTGGGGACTTTAATACCTCACTCTCAACAATGGAAGGACCACCCAGACAGAGAATCAATAAAGAAACTGTGGATTTGAACAACACTATAGATCACATGATCCTAAAAGACATATACTGAACATTACATCCACCAACAAAACTATACACATTTTCTTCAAGCAAACATTAAACATTTTCTAGGATTGATCATATATTTGGCCACAAAACAAATCTCAATAAATTCAAGAAGATATAAATTATATCAAGTATCTTTTTCTGAACACATTATTGTGAACTAGAAATCAATAAGAGGAGGAAAGCTGGAAAATTCACAAATATGTGTACATTAACACATTCCTGAACAACCACTGGATCAAAAACAAAAGAAAAAATATTTTAAAAATATCTTGAGACAAATGAAAATGAAATATAACATACCACAAGTTGTGGGGTAAGGCAAAACCAGTTATAAGAGGAAAGTTTAGAGTTTATAAATGTAAACACCAAGAAAAAAGAAAGATCTCAAGTAAACAAACTAACATTACACCTCAAAGAACAAGAAAAGGAACAAAGTAAGAGCAAAGTTAGCAGAAGGAAGGAAATATTTAAGATTAGAGTAGAAATAAATAAAATAGAGGTTAGAAAAACAATAGAGAAGATTAACAAAACTAAGATTTGATTCTGTGAAATGATAAACAAAGATGACACACCTTAACTAGAATAACCAAGAAAAAAGAGAGAGGACCTAAATAAGTCAAATTATAAATGAAAGTACAGACATTACAACAGATAACACAGAAATACAAAAGATCATAAAAGACTACTATGAACAATTATACACAAATTGGACTTGGAAAAAATGGATAAATTCCTAGAAACATATAACCTACCAAGGTTGAATCATGAAGAAACAGAAAATCTGAACAGACAAATAATGAGTTAAGGATATTGAATCAGTAATCAAAAACCTCCCAAAATCTCAGGACCAGATGGTTTCACTGGTGAATTCTACCAAAAATTTAAAGAAAAATCAACACCACTCCTCAAACTCTTCCAAAAATTGGAGAGGAGGGAACACTCCTAAACTCATTTCACAAGGACATTACTCTAATCCCAAAGCTAGATAAAAACATTATGAGAAAATTACAGGTCAATATCTCTAACGAATACAGATGCAAAAATTCTCAACGAAATACTAGGAAACAAAGTTCAACACAGCATTAAAAGGACCATATGCCATGATCAACTGGGATTCATCATCACATTAATAGAATAAAAAATAAAAATTATATGATCATATCAATAGATATGTTAAAAACATTTGACAAAATTCGATATCCTTTCTTGATAAAAAAACTCAACAAAGTAGGTATAAAAGGAATGTACCTTGACATAATAAAGCCATATATGACAAGCCCACAGCTATCATACTCAACAGTGAATGGTTGAAAGGTTTCCCTCTAAGATCAGGAACAAGACAAGTGTGTTCACTCTCACCACTTCTATTCAATATACTACTAGTATAGTATCTAGCCAGAGAAATTAGGCAAGAAAAATAATTTAAAGACATTCAAATCAAAAAGGAAGAAGTAGAATTATCTGTTTGTAGATGACATGGCCTTATATATAATAAACCCTAAAAACTACCAAAAAACTTAAAACTAATAAACAAATTCAGTAAAGTTGCAAGAAAAAAAGCCAACATACAGAAATCAGTTGCATTTCTATACATAACAGTAAACTAGCTGAAAAAGAAATAAAGAAAAACATCTCATTTACAATAGCATCACCAAAAATAAAATAGATATATTGTTATTAAGGAGGTGAAATTTTTGTATGCTGAAAAGTATAAGACTCTGATGAAAGAAATTGAAGAAGACACAAAGAAGTGGAAAGATATCTCCTGCTCATGGATCAGAAGAACTAATAATGTTATAATGTCTATGCTACCCCAAACTATCTATAGATTCAATGCAATCTCTGTCAAAACTCCAATACCATATTTTACGGAAATAGAAAAAAAACCCTAAAATTCATATAGAACCACAAAAGACCCCAAATAGCCAAAGCAATGTTGAAAAAGAAAAACTAGCTGAAGGTATCATACTTCCCGATTTCAAACTACATTACAAGGCCATAGTAATCAAAACAGTACGGTACTGGCATAAAAACAGATGCATAGACCAATGGAACAGAATCAGGAGCACAGTAATAAACTTATAAACCCATGCATATAAGTTCAACTAATATTTGACAAGGGAACCAAGATTACTCATTGGGGAATGGATAGTCTCTTTAATAAATGGTGTTGGGAAAACTGGATATCCACATGCAAAAGAATGAAGCTGGACCTCTATCTTACACCACTCACAAAAATTAACTTGAAATGGATTAAGGACTTAAATATAAGATTCAAAGCCATAAAACTCCTAGAAAAAAAATATGGGGAAAAATTTCCTTGACATTGATCTTGGTAATGAGTTTTTGAACATGATAACAAAAACACAAGCAACAAAACCAAAAATAAATAAATGGAGTACATCAAGCTAAAAAGGTTCTCCACAGAAAAAGAAATAATCTGTTCAACAAAATGAAAAGGCAACCTACTGAATGGGAGCAGATATTTGCAAACCACATATCTGATAAGGGACAAATATTCAAAATACATAATGTACTCATATAGCTCAACAGCAAAACAAAAAAATATCTAATTAAAAATTGGCAAAGGGCATGAGTAGACATTTTTCCAAAGATATACAAATGACCAACAGGTACATGAAAAGGTGCTCAACATCACTAATCATCAAGGAAATTCAAATCAAGACACAATGAGATATCACCTCACACATGTTAGAATGGCAATTATCAAAAATAGATAAGTCCTGGCAAGGATGAAACCTAGTGCAGTGTAGCACTACAGGGAATGTAAATTTGTACAGCCACTGTGGAAAACAGTATGCAGGTTTCTCAAAAAATTAAGAATAAACTACCATATAATCCAACAATTCCACTTCTGGGTACATATCTGAAGGAAATTAAATCAGTGTCTTAAAGAGATATCTGCACCCCCTTGTCCATTGCAGTATTATTTACAGTAGTCAAGACAATGGAAACAAGTGTTCATCAATGGATAAATGATAAATCTTTAAAAGAAAAGCTACAGAGGCTAATTGACAAAGATAATGTTTTAAATTTTTATGAACTCCAATTTACCAAATTTTTCTTTTATGATCAGGTTTTTGGTATCAAGTTTAGGAACTCTTTGCCTAGTAGTAGATCTTGAAGATTTTCTCCTATTTTCTTGAAAAGTTTTAATAGTTTTACATCTAAATACTTGTTACATTTTGAGTAAATTTTTGCATGATATGTGGGACATAGTTTATGGTTCTTTTTTGTGTGTGTGGGAGGAGGTCTACAGATGTTCAATTGTACAACATCATATTTTGAAAATGCTCTCTTTTTTCCTTTGAGTTGTTTTTGCACCATGTGTGAAAAAATCAACTGGACATATTTGTGTGAGACTTTTTCTGGATTGTCTACTCTATTCCATTGATTGATGTGTGTATCCATCTGCTAAAACCACATAATGTGATTAGTGTAACTATAAAGTGTCTTGTATCTTCCCCATTTAGTCATTTTTTCACTCATTTTAGTTATTTTTGTAGTTTGTCTTTTTATATAAAATTTTAAATAATCTTGTCTATGTCATAATAAATGTAGCTAGGATTTTGATTGGAATTTTATTATATCTATAGATCATTTGGGAATTGACTTCTTTTCTATGTTGAGTCTTCATGGACAAAAGATGCTTCTCTATTTATTTGGGTTTTTTTTTTCTTTCAGTATGGTATAGTTTTCAGCATAAAAGTTCTGTACATGATTTGCTAGATTTACACCTTAGTATTTAATTTTTTAGTAATTATAAATATTATAATTGTGGTGATATTGTGATATTGTGGTGATATAATTGTGATATTTTAATTGTGGTGTCAATGTGTTCATTTTTAGTATAGAAATACAATTGATTGTTGTATGTTTATCTAATATCCTGTGACCTTGCTGAATTCAACTATTAGTTCTAGACATTTTTTTCTGGTCAGTTCTTATGACATTATATACAGAAAACTATATCATCTACAAGTAAGTAAAGTTTATTTTTCCTTTCTGATCTGGATGGCTTTTATTTTCTTTTCTGGATTTATTACATGAGCCAAAACTCCCAGTGCTGTGTTGAATAGCAGATGTGAGAGAGAACATACTTGCCTTGTTTCTAATCTTATGGAAACATTGTCTTTACCCATTAAATCTAATGTTAACTTTAGGTATTTTGTAGGTGCTCTTTATCAACTTGAAGAAGTTTTCCTCTATTCTTGTTTTTCTGAGAGTTTTTATCATGAATGAATGTTCAATTTTATCAAATACTTTTTCTTCATTGATTGACATGCTCATATGATTTTTCTTCTTTTTGGCCTTTAATTTAGTGGATTACATTGACCAATTTTTGAATATTGGACTAGTTTCCCATGTCTAAGTCTTCCAAGGAGGCAGAATTTTGCAAAGTTTTTTGAGAGTAAATTTGAAAAACTTGTTTTCTGGTAAAATATTTTTGAATCAAAATTGACAACAGATGAAATATTAAAACTAAACTTATCAGTTACCAAGGGGAAAAAAAAGATGAAGCTCAAAATCTGCCCTGCTCTTTGTAAGGGAAAAACTTCACCCTTCTTGTATTTCTTCTTTACTCTCACACTACGACCACACTCAGAACACTTCTGACACCAGATGTGTGAGTTTTACCCACACTAAGCAATTCTGCTACATCAGTTGGTTGTCTTACAATTTAACTCAGTTCTGAAACTATTTACCTGGAGATAGCATCAGATCCTGCAGTTAAAGACACAGGCCCACAAGACTGTCCCCACCCCACTTCAGACACCAATTGCAAGTAGTAGGTCCCTGGGTTACCCACAACCCCTGTCTAATATGGTTACAAATTGCAGGTTCCTGTGACCATCGCCCTCCTTGGATTTGATTACTTGGTAGAACAGCTCACAGAGCTCAGGAAAACACTTACTTACATTTACCAGTTTATTACATAGTAAATGATATCATAAAGGATACAGATGAACAGCCAGATGAAGGTTACATGCAGTGAAGTCTGAAAGGGTCCTGGGCATGGGAGTTTCTGTCTCTGTGGAGTTAGGATGCACCTTCTTGGTACATGGATGTGTTCACCAATCTGGAAGCTTTCTCAACTCTTACTATTGGGATTTTTATTGAGGCTTCATTGGATAAGCATGATCAATCAACATAATCTCCATCCTCCTTTTCCTGTCTTTGAGGATGGGGGTGGGGTTGCAAGTTCCAAGAGTCTAATGATGGTTTGATTTTTCTGGTGACCAGCTCCCAACCTGAAGTTATCCAGGAGCCCACCTAGAGTCACCTCCTTAGAACAAAAGACACCCAGGAAATTCCAAGGGGTTTAAGAACTCTGTCAGGAACTATGGTCAAAGGCCAAATATAAGAACAAAAGATGGTCCTAGTATTCTTATCACATAGGAAATTATAAGGGTTTTAGGAGCTCTGTGACAGGAATTGGGTACAGAGACCAGTATATAATTTTTTCTCTTATTTCATACTTTTCAATCGTGAAAGGCTCAGATATCTTCACAGGTAAATTTTTTCAAACTTTTAAGAAACAGTTAATTCTAATATTTAAATTTTTATGCTTAAAAATAAAAGAGGTTATACAATTTTTACATGGTCAAAATATGACTCACCTTCTAATATGATGCAGATTGAATAAAAAGCAATGTGGGCAAATTATGGACCAATTTCACTTATGCATATCTATGTAAAAATATCAAACAGAATATTTAAAACTGAAGATAGTTTAATGAATACAATCACATTAACAGATCAAAGGAGTAAAATAATATGATGATTTTATCAGATGCTTAAAAGGCACTGAACAAAAGCCCACAGAATTTTGGGATAACAAACACAAAAGCAAACACTACTAGAAGAGTTTCCATAAGATAAGGATACCCAAATCCTTAGCATTGTTTTACATTTTTCTGGACTAGTTTATTCTGGTAGATGAGAAATAGATGTAAGGGGTAAAACTATTAAAAATGGGAAGCAAAATAATCTTTAATGATTAATTATATGATTGTTTATCCAGAAACTCATGGGAGTCAACTAAATAATAGAATGCAGTAAATTGGCTTCATACCTTTTAATACCATTTACAAAAAGAATGTAGATCTTTTAAATCTCTCATAACTGAATTAACAGGCATTTGCCGGAAACTCTTGG
The DNA here is from genome assembly GCF_028023285.1 of Balaenoptera ricei. Classification (NCBI taxonomy): domain Eukaryota; kingdom Metazoa; phylum Chordata; class Mammalia; order Artiodactyla; family Balaenopteridae; genus Balaenoptera; species Balaenoptera ricei. The sequence continues at coordinate 21,110,190 of NC_082644.1, forward strand.
CTCAAACCTTACTTCTTTATGGAGAGAGAGAGAGAAAAAAGAAGGAAGGAAGAGAAGGAGGGAGGAAGGGAGAGAGAGAGGGAGGGAGGGAAGAAGGAAGGAAGGAAGGGAAAGAAAGAGAGAGAAAAAGAAGAAAGAAAGAAAGAAAGAAAGAAAGAAAGAAAGAAAGAAAGAAAGAAAGAAAGAAAGAAAAAGAAAGAAAGAAAGAAAGGAAGGAAGGAAGGAAGGTAGGAAGGAGGAAAGGAAGAAATGGAAAGAAAGAAAAGAAAGGGAGGGAGGGAAGGAGGGAGAGAGGGAGGGAGGAAGGAAGGAGCTTCTTGCGTGAAAAGACACATTTAAAAAAAACTATTGACCTAACATAAAAACATTTATTTTTTCTGAGATAATCTTAAATTTGACAATTCCAACTATAATATAATTTTTAACTTAATAAAATTATAAAAAATTCTCATGAGAAACTGCTCTTTCTCAGATTCATAAACCATTTTATTATAGAATATGCCAGCTGTCTACCCCACTATGTATTATTCCCTCTTTCCTTAGTAATATAACCTTCTATTTTATTCTGGGCAACAATGTACAGTGATAAAATAGGACATTTGCCAGCGTCTCTTGCAGCTTGGAATCAACAAGCAGCAAGTTCTGGCGAATGGCATCTCTAAAGTATTTTGTATGACTTTCCACCTTAGAAAACAGCATCCCCATGTACTGTTCCTTCTTTGTCCTGCATCTTGCTGACCCAAACATGTACATACTGTTGGGAACTCTATAGACCATGAAGATCTGAACAATACCCTGTGGATGTCAGAATGCGTAAGAGGAGTCTTGGGACCCCTATCATCAAAGAAATTGCACTCTGCTCAGGATTGTCTAAGAGTCGAGGTTAATTTTTTTCTGTATGTGCTTGAAAGAAACAAATTATTCTCTCTTTTAAATTACTGTATTTTGATGTTTCTGTCATATTCAGCCAAACTTAATAATACTGATACACACTCATAGAAATCAACAAGAAATAGACAAGCAAAATAAAATAACTCAAATAACAACACAGATATTTTATTCAGTTGTGTCCTGGAAAAAGTGCACTAAGACACATACAAAAAAGGTGTTCTTTGCAGTATTGTTTGTAAAATCGAACTACAACCACAACATCTGGAAAGAGTCAAAATACCCATCAACAGGAAACTGGATACACTATTGATACTTCTATATGATACACTATTTCATAGAAGAGGAAAAAATAGATTACAACTATAATGCTTATATGGAGAGTTCCCTAGGATAATTTGTTCCATAAAAAAGCAAGATATAGAAGTTTTTGTTACTTTGGAGACAGGTAGTCACAGAAATCCTTCCAGTGAATAAGTACTAGATGGTGCTAGATGAAATATTTTGAGCTATCATTTTTAAAAATGATGAGGTAGAAGAAAAATAAAGGAGCTCTTTGGAGTTGAGGAGCAAGAAGAAAGTGAAAATCTGCCAGGTCGATTTTCACTAGTGCCAGAACCAATGAGGGCATGCTAATTCCTGCAGACCCTGAGCCTAGGTTTCATTGGGCTGCATTTAGGGGATGGCGAGCTCTCACAGAGTGGAAGGTCATGTTAGAAATGCCCACCAACCAAAGACTCCTCCTGAGGACCATTCCTGGACCAACATGAGATAAAAAATGTCTTAAATAGGGAAATAGTGTGGATATATACTAGTCTCAGAGTGAGGGATAAAAGAATTAAACAATAAAAGCATCTTACCTGAGAATTCCTAATGCAGCTGTACTATGTAGGTTTGCGGCTTGTCTGCACACTATAGGTTTGCCTGAAAAACCTCAAGCAAAAAATGAGTTTACAGTGGTCCCAGGTTATCGGTGCTCTAAGTGACTAGCAATAAATTAAAATAAATTAACCCCCTCCAGCAGAAGGCAATTTGAACCCAAACTCCAATGAATTTCTACAGATGGAGCTCCACATAACATAGAATGAAATTAGAAGGCATTAGAAACACATGGATATGGGGCTTCAAGAAGACAATTCAGCAGCAGCAACACACTGCAGAACTGGGCCAGCAAAGATGGCAGCTACTGGAATAATTAGATGTGGAATTTGACATTCTATATTTAATGAATTAAAAGAGCACATTGAAATCTTATTTTAAAAAAGACACCATTGGCACACAAAAAGGAGTCCAGGCAGCCTGTAGGAATAGAGAGCAGCTCTCAGCTCCCAGCCAGCCGGGAAAAAGGACCTCAGAGCCGCAACCACAAGAAACTGGCTTCTGCCAACAACCTGAGTGAGTTTAGAAGCAGGTTCTTCACAAGAGCCTCCAGTTCCCCGATGAGGGATCAAACCTGCACCCTCGGGACTGAAAGCACAGAGTCTTAACCACTGGACCATCAGGGAAATCCCCAGAATCACCCACTTCTTGCCACCTCTGCAACCCTCGTCCAAGCCATAATCATCTCAGGATTATCCACTGAGAGGGACTGAGGGTGGCAACATCCCAAAGCAAGGAGCTTACTTAGCAACTGGATCTTAGATTCTGAATGCTAAGAAATCTGGCAGAGACCATCTTCATCAAATGAATCAAGTAAACAAAGTTAACGTCACAAGGAATGCAACAAATTGAAATTGTACACCCCCTGATAGGATGCAGTAGGAAGAACACAGCACCACTTGCATGATATTCCTGCCAAAGTGCATCACTTGAGAACTGTGACTTGCACAAGAGGCACCTCCAGTGGAATCCTGTGGGACATAATTCAGTTTCCATGTGGATAGGAATTATCAAAGCAAAAACTGGACTGGACAGAGTTATAGAGCCATGTGGCTGACAGGGTCTTGGTGCTCTGGCCAGGTGTCAGGCCTCAGCCTCTGAGGTGAAAGAGCTGAATTCAGGATATTGGTCCAACAGAGACCTCCTGGCCGTATGTAATATCAATGGTGAGAGCTCTCCCAGAGATCTCCATCTCAATGCTAAGACCCAGCTCCACTCAACGACCAGCAAGCACCAGCACTGGACACCCTATACCAAACAATTAACAAGACAGGAAAACAACCCCACCCATTAGCAGAGAGGCTGCCTAAAATCATAATGTATTCACAGACACGCCAAAAGACACCACTGGATGTGGTCCTGCCCACCAGAAAGACAAGATCCAGCCTCATTCACCAGAACACAGACACCAGTCCCCTCCACCACCAGGAAGCCTACACAAACCACTTAACCAACCTTACCCACTGCGGGCACACACAAAAAACAACAGGAACTCTGAACCTGCAGCCTGTGAAAAGGAGACCCCAAAATACAGTAAGTTAAGCAAAATGAGAAGACAGAGAAATACACAGCAGACGAAGTAGCAAGGTAAAAGCCCACCTGACCAAACAAATGAAGAGGAAATAAGTAGTCTACCTGAAAAAGAATTCAGAGAAATGAGAGTAAAGATGATCCAAAATCTTGGAAATAGAATGGAGAAAATACAAGAAACATTTAACAAGGGCCTAGAAGAACTAAAGAGCAAACAAACAATGATGAACAACACAATAAATGAAATTAAAAAGCTCTAGAAGGAATCAATAGCAGGATAACTGAGGAAGAAACACGGATAAGTGACCTGGAAGATAAAATAGTGGAAATAACTACAGCAGAGCAGAATAAAGAAAAAAGAATGAAAAGAATTGAGGACAGTCTCAGAGACCTCTGGGACAACATTAAAGGCACCAACATTCGAATTATAGGGGTCCCAGAAGAAGAAGAGAAAAAGAAAGGGACTGAGAAAATATTTGAAGACATTATAGTTGAAAACTTCCCTAATATGGGAATGGAAATAGTCAATCAAGTCCAGGAAGTACAGAGAACTCCCATGCAGGATAAATCCAAGGAGAAACACTCCAAGACACATATTAATCAAACTATCAAAAATTAAATACAAAGAAAAAATATTAAAAGCAGAAAGGGAAAAGCACCAAATACCATACAAGGGAATCCCCATAAGATTAAAAGCTGACCTTTCAACAGAAACCCTGCAAGCCAGAAGGGAGTGGCAGGACATATTTAAAGTGACGAAAGGGAAAATCCTACACCCAAGAATACTATACCCAGCAAGGATCTCATTCCGATTCAATGGAGAAATTAAAACCTTTACAGACATTCAAAAGCTAAGAGAAATCAGCACCACCAAACCAGCTTTACAACAAATGCTAAAGGAACTTCTCTAGGCAGGAAACATGAGAGAAGGAAAACACCTACAATAACAAATGAAAGACAATTAAGAAAATGGTAATAGGAACATACATATCGATAATTACCTTAAGTGTCAGTGGAATAAAAGCTCGAACCAAAAGACATAGACTGGCTGAATGGACACAAAAATCAAGACCTGCATATATGCTGTCTACAAGAGACCCACATCAGGCCTATGGACACATACAGACTGAAAGTGAGAGGATGGAAAAAGATATTCCATGCAAACGGAAATCAAAAGAAAGCTGGAGTAGCAATTCTCATATCAGACAAAATAGACTTTAAATTAAAGACCATTACAAGAGACAAAGAAGGACACTACATAATGATCAAGGGATCAATCCAAGAAGATATAACAGTTGTAAATATTTATGCACCCAACATAGGAGAACCTCAATATATAAAGCAAATGCTAACAGCCATAAAAGGGGAAATTGACAGTAACACAATAATAGTAGGGGACTTTAATATCCCACTTTCACCAATGGACATATCGACCAAAATGAAAATAAATAAGAAAACACAAGATTTAAAGACACATTAAACAAGATGGACTTAATTGATATTTATAGGACATTCCATCCAAAAACAATAGAATACACTTTCTTCCCAAGTGCTCATGGAAGAATAGAATCATGGATCTATTCTCCAGAATAGGTCATATCTTGATCACAAATCAAGCCTTGGTAAATTTAAGAAAATTTAAATCATATTAAGTATCTTTTCTGACCACAGTACTATAGGACTGGATATCAATTACAGGAAAAAAGTGTAAAAAATACAAACACATGGAGGGTAAACAATATGTTACTAAACAACCAAGAGATAACTGAAGAAATCAAAGAGGAAATCAAAAAATACCTAGAAAAAATGACAGTGACTTCATGACGACACAAAACCTATGGGATGCAGCAAAAGCAGTTCTAAGAGGGAACTTTATAGCAATACAATCCTACTTCAGGAAACAAGAAAAATCTCAAATAAACAACCTAACCTTACACGTAAAGCAATTAGAGAAAGAAGAAAAAAAAAACCAAAGTTAGCAGAAGGAAAGAAATAAAAAGATCACATCAGAAATAAATGAAAAATAAATGAAGGAATCAATAGCAAAGATCAATAAAACTGAAATCTGGTTCTTTGAGAAGACAAACAAAATTGATAAACCATTATCCAGACTCATACAGAAAAAAAGGGAGAAGACTCAAATCAATAGAATTAGAAATGAAAAAGGAGAAGTAACAACTGATACTGCAGAAATACAAAGGATCATGAAAGATTACTACAAGCAACTATATGCCAATAAAATGGACAACCTGGAAGAAATGGACAAATCTTAGAAATGCACAGCCTTCCAAGACTGAACCAGGAAGAAATAGAAAATATAAACAGACCAATCACAAGCACAGAAATTGAAACTGTAATTAAAAATCTTCCAACAAACAAAAGCCCAGGCCCAGATGTCTTCACAGGCGAATTCTATCAAACATTTAGAGAAGAGCTAACATCTATGCTTCTCAAACTCTTCCAAAATATAGCAGAGGGAGGACCACTCCCAAACTCATTCTACGAGGCCACCATCAGCCTGATACCAAAAGCAGACAAAGATGTTACAAGAAAAGAAAACTACAGGCCAGTATCACTGATGAACATAGATGCAAAAATCCTCAACAAAATACTAGCAAACGGAATCCAACAGCACATAAAAAGGATCATACACCATGATCAAGTGGGGTTTATCCCAGAATGCAAGGATTCTTCAATATACGCAAATCAATCAATGTGATATAAACCATATTAACAAATTGAAGGATAAAAACCATATGATCATCGCAATAGATGCAGAAAAAGCTTTCAACAAAATTCAACACCCATTTATGATAAAAACCCTCCAGAAAGTAGGCATAGAGGGAACTTACCTCAACATAATAAAGGCTATATATGACAAACCCACAGCCAACATTGTTCTCAATGGTGAAAAAGTGAAACCATTTCCACTAAGATCAGGAACAAGACAAGGTTGCCCACTCTCACCACTGTTACTCAACATAGTTTTGGAAGTTTTAGCAACAGCAATCAGAGAAGAAAAAGAAATGAAAGGAAGCCAAATCTGAAAAGAATATGTAAAATTGTCCCTGTTTGCAGATGACATGATACTATACATAAAGAATCCAAAAGATGCTACCAGAAAACTACTAGAGCTAATCAATGAATTTGGTAAAGTAGCAGGATACAAAATTAATGCACAGAAAACTCTTGCATTCCTATAAGCTAACGATGAAAAATCTGAAAGAGAAATTAAGGAAACACTCCCACTTACCACTGCAGAAAAAGAATAAAATACCTAGGAATAAACCTACCTAAGGAGACAAAAGACCTGTATGCAGAAAACTATAAGACACTGATGAAAGAAATTAAAGATGATACAAACACATGGAGAAATATACCATGTTCTTGGATTGGAAGAATCAACTTTGTGAAAATGACTATACTACCCAAAGTAATCTACAGATTCAATGCAATCCCTATCAAACTACCAATGGCATTTTTCACAGAACTAGAACAAAAAATTTCACAATTTGTATGGAAACACAAAAGACCCCAAATAGCCAGAGCAATCTTGAGAAAGAAAAACGAAACTGGAGGAATCAGGCTCCCTGACTTCAGACTATACTACAAAGCTACAGTAATCAAGACAGTATGGTACTGGCACAAAAACAGAAATATAGATCAGTGTAATAGAATAGAAAGCCCAGAGATAAACCAAGCACATATTGTCACCTTATCTTTGATAATGGAGACAAGAATATACAATGGAGAAGAAAAGATATCCTCTTCAGTATGTGGTGCTGGGAAAACTGGACAGCTACATGTTAAAAAATGAAATTAGAACACTCCCTAACACCATACACAAAAATAAACTCAAAATGGATTAAAGTCCTAAACGTAAGGCCAGACACTATAAAACTCTTAGAGGAAAACATAGGCAGGCCACTCTATGACATAAATCACAGCAAGATCTTTTTTGACCCACCTCCTAGGGAAAGGGAAATAAAAACAAAAATAAACAAATAGGACCTAATGAAACTTAAAAGCTTTTGCACAGCAAAGAAACCATAAACAAGATAAAAAGACAACCCTCAGAATGGGAGAAAATATTTGGAAATGAAGCAACTGACAAAGGATTAATCTCAAAAATATACAAGCAGCTCATGCAGCTCAATATCAAAAAACCAAACAACCCCATCCAAAAATGGGCAGAAGTCCTAAACAGACATTTCTCCAAAGAAGATATACAGATTGCCAACAAACACATGAAAGGATGCTCAACATCACTAATCATTAGAGAAATGCAAATCAAAACTACAATGAGGTATCATCTCACACCAGTCAGAATGGCCATCATCAAAAAGTCTACAAACAATAAATTCTGGAGAGGGTGTGGAGAAAAGGAAACCCTCTTGCACTGTTGGATGGGAATGTAAGTTGATAGAGCCAGTATGGAGAACAGTATGGAGGTTCCTTAAAAAACTAAAAATAAAACTACCATATGACCCAGCAATCCCACTACTGGACATATACCCTGAGAAAACCATAATTCAAAAAGAGTCATGTACCACAATGTTCATTGCAGCACTATTTACAATAGCCAGGACATGGAAGCAACCTAAGTGTCCACTGACAGATGAATGGATAAAGAAGATGTGGTACATATATACCATGGAATATTACTCCGCCATAAAAAGAAACAAAATTGAGTTGTTTGTAATGAGGTGGATGGTCTTAGAGTCTGTCATACAGAATGAAGTCAGAAAGAGAAAAATAAATACCATGTGCTAACACATATATATGGAATCTAAAAAAAAAAAAAAAGGTTCTGAAGAACCTAGTGGCAGGACAGGAATAAAGACACAGACGTAGAAAATGGGCTTGAGGACACGGGGAGGGAGAAGAGTAAGCTGGGACGAAGTGAGAGAGTGGCATTGACATATATACACTACCAAATGTAAAACAGATAGCTAGTGGGAAGCAGCCACATACAACAGGGAGATCATCTCGGTGTTTTGTGACTACCTGGAGGGGTGGGATAGGGAGGGTGGGAGGGAGACACAAGAGGGAGGAGATATGGGGATATATGTATGTGTATAGCTGATTCAATTTGTTATACAGCAGAGACCTACACACCATTGTAAAGCAATTATACTCCAATAAAGATGTTTAAAAAAATTAAAAAACAAACAAACAAAAAACGCCACCACCAAAATCAACCAAGGGACCAAACAGCAGCTTAGATGAAGCTGGAAAATGACCAAGTGAACTGAAAAAACCAATGGTTTCAGGAAGATTTGGAATGCAGAAAGGAATGGGGAACAAAGAATATAGTAAACACGTGAGTAACTCTAAACAAACATTGACTCTCTTTAACAACTTCTAAGTTATGTGGATTAAAAAAATTAAGATAGAAGATCAATAAATAACAGTAGCTTATAAGTCAAGAGAACAGAAAATAGGAGATAAAGTTTCCAAGATCCTTATGTTGTTTGGGAGGATGGTCAATATAATTATTAATTTTAGAATTTAAGTGAAAATTTCTAGGTTAACCACTGAAAAAAATAGAAACGCTATTTATAAATTCCAAACCAGAAGAGGGAGAAAAAATGGAAAGAGAGGAGGAAAATGAAATCAATCTGAAAGAAAAAAAAAAAAGACTAGAAAATAATGAGATAAATAGAAGGCATAATGTAAGAGTATATAAATGAGTCTAAACATATAATCAAAATAAATAAAAATAGAATAGACTTCTGAAAGCAAATGGGAAAAGCACAGTATGACAATAGAGATCACGTTGTGAAGAATACGGTAAAAAAAAAATCAGAAGTAGATGAGTAAGTGTTGGAAAGGAGGAAATGTCTTTCATTATGTGTGTATAATATGAATATTTAAATAGAAAATCTAAAAGATTCTATAGATAAATGATTCAAACTGATATGAGAGTATAGAATGATTATAAAGTATAAAATTAATTTGCAGAAATAAGTTGAATGTCTATATTTTAGCACAAGCAGTTGGAGATACAATGTTTGCAAAAGATATCATTAACAATATAAAATCAATAAGTAGGAATAAATCTAACAGAATATGTGGAAGACATTTATAGAGAAAAGAGAATTTTTTGAAAGCCATTGTACCTCCTCATTAAAGTATAATAATAATTCAGCATATCAAAGGTATAACATTTGTTTTTAATATATGTTATAGTTTATAGTAAATTATTATTTATACCACTAAATTATTATTATATCATGAAATATTTATATTATTAAATTATATAAACTATAATACAGTGTATTTTATTATTCTATAGAATAAAAATTAAATTATAAAGCTTTACTGAAAGATGTAAAGAAAAGCTATATAATTATCATTGTTGTTGGAAAGAATACTTTGTATGGTAGAGATATTATTTCTCTCTCAATTGGTCTATGGATTTCTGGGGGGATTTCCATTAAAATTTCAACAGGGTTCTCTGAGAGACTTGACAAACAAATTCTAAAACATATATGCAACCATAAATGTTCAGAATAGATGAGACTCTTTTTTTTATTGAAGTATAGTCGATTTACAATGTTGTGTCAATTTCAGGTGTACAGCAAAGTGATTCAGTTATATATATATATATTTTTTCAGATTCTTTTCCAGATTCTTTTCCATTATGGGTTATTACAAGATATAGAATATAGTTCCCTGTGCTATGCAGCAGGTCCTTGTTATTTATCTATTCTGTATATGTTTTTATGTACCTGTTTTTACTTTAGCTCTCATTTTTGTACAGTGTTTGAAAATAATGGAATTCTAAAATGTCAAATGTAGAAGAGGCCTCCTGGGGTCAATTAGTCCAGTCATTTATTTTGAGCATGAGTCTTGTCTGTAAGACATTTCCTAAGCAGCTGTTTAACCTCTGATCCTTCAGTGGACAAAGGGCAGCTATCTGAGAACATTGGGTGGAGTTTGGATGAGTAGGCTGGAATGTCCATGTGACCCAACGCCTCACTACCTGGGCAGCACTCAGGTGGGGCAAGTGAGAGAAGTTACATGAGTGGGGCAGGTTGGGGTGAGCCTCTCTGAACCACCAAATTACAGAGTGGAACACAAAAGAGTTAACGACCTAAATGTGAATCTGGAAATTTAATACGAAGTCTTCACTTTCAAGGTAGGAGAACAGAACATGTTTTATTTCATAATTTATAACGATATATATCTTTTAAATATTTAAACACAAAAATATGTCACATGCACCTCCATTTGTACTCTTGTCTAATGTGTGCAAATGTGAGTTCAGTGATGGGGAACTCGAACGAACACAAGGGCATTTTATTCCTCTTTTGGACACAACTAAGTGCTAAAAAGATACTTTTTTTTTTAACTAAAGCCAAAACTCATCTCCTTCTTACATCCATTCTTTGTATCCCACACTATATTTATATACAATTCTTCAATAATTCAAATTTCCCCTAACGTAGAACATCTTCCCTAGATTTTCTCAAATTAACATTGATTTACTGTCAAAAGTATTTCTCTGATACTCGTACAAAAATGGAAGCAAAAAAATACAAGGCTTATGGGTTGTTATATAAAAATAAAATCATACCGAGTTACAGTATATTATAATCACAAAGCAAATTCCATTTTGAAATTTCACTTGATCATTTTATTAGATATAAATGGCAAGTATATTATTATTATTCCTATTTTATAGATAAGGGAGGAGAAGCTCAGAGAAATTAGGTGATTTTCTCAGAAACCTACGTCCCAAAACTGGCGGTGGGAGAAGCAGGTCTTCAGACTGGCTGTAATTAATAACTAGCTGTTTGACCCCAGGAAAGTCACCATTTCTTAGATCTCAGTTTCCTAACTAGTAGAAATCTATGACCTTTTTTCAAAACTACTTCTGTAATTCAACTGGCCTGTGTAGATGAAATGGGGTCTATTTCTGTGTCTGTTATCAATTGGGGCATAACAAAACACCCGAAGTTTCTTGGCTTAAGACGATGGCACATGATTTCTCATGAGTCTGTGGGTTTGCTGGCCTTTCTTCTAGTGGTCCTGACTTGTCACTCGTGTGGCTGCAGGTGACCGGAGCTCAGCTGGGATGCACGGGCTCAGATGAGCCAGTGGGGACCTGGTTGGATGGCTAGGCCACTCTTCCACGTGTCCTTCATCCTTGGCTTTCTCACATGCTGCTGGAAGTATTCTACGTTGTCTGAAGGACTGTGTAAGCCACTTAAGTCCTACCTCGGGAGCTGCTTGTCGTCACTCCTATCAGATGTGCTGGTTAAGCCAAGAAGTAAGGCTAGCCTGGATTAGAAGGTGGGAAATTGACCCCAGCTCTCAAAGAAGCAATGGCAAAGTCACCTAGTAAAGACATGTGAATGCAGGGAGGCATGATTCCCCCAGCACCATCAGGCAATGACCTTCAGCAGTTCCCTTCTGGACTCAATAATTCACAGCCCACTGAGATTCCCTAAGTCTCATCTCATCCCAGCATCTGGGGTCAAGTCCATGATCTGTTATCTGTGTCAGGTCTGGGTGCAGATGAAGCCATGCAAGTACGGTTCCCCGAGCACTACTTCCCTTGGCTGGAAAGCTGAGAAGTGTGGCTCAGTCTGGGGCAGCCTGCTCAGACACTGCAGCCGAGTGTGCCCCTTCTCCGCAACCCCAGTACCTACAGCCTTCCCCAACTTCTACTGGCAACATCAAAGAAGAGGGCAAATGAGGAAGACCTCCATCTGGACCACCCTTTCTGGCTTGGAGGGCTGGTGCAGCTGCAGCATAGGCAGTGAACTGGAAAACTTAGGCAAAATAACCTGGCTCAGCTCAAGAGCAGCTGTGCCATGTACATGTTGCTCTTAGTATCCCAAGTCACAGGTCCTGTGCCACGTTTCAATACACCTTAGATTTGATTGGCTATTCCTCTACTGTGTTGTCTGGGTACAGCAATAAAGCCCAGGCTCCTCAAACCTACTTAGGAAGGTGACTGCTGTCTAATTTCGGGCGGAGGGGGGAGGGCTTCTAAAATAATTTTACAGTCACACTCAGTGTCTCAATGAGTGTCTTTAGCTCCTGACCCTGAAAGCAGCGCAGTGCCTCACCTTCTGCCAGAGCAGCAGGGATTTCCCTGATTGATGGTCAACGGTCACCATTAAAGTCTTTTTGTTTCCTTCTGATCTCAAAAGCTTAGTGTGTGAGCGCCATCCATACTGTGCACAGACTAAGAACGATGCTCCACCCAGAATGCTTTTACAGTCACTGGCGTCATTTTCAAAGGGAATTTTATCTGGTAAACAAGAACCTCATGAGGAAATATGGATGAGCAAGAGTAGTTTCCTATATCGGTGGCGAGATAAAAGCCCTTGTTCAGGTTCCAATCACTTTACCATGTATAAAGCTCTCAGTGCATCTGTAACAGAAGAGCAATTTCTGGATTCATTCTACATGTGTACACACACACACACATACACACACTTACATACCTAATGATAAACACACACATATGCATAATGATACACACACATAATGATATACACACATACACAAACATAATGACACACATATATACATACATAATGATACACAAATACACATACATAATGATACACACATATACATAATTATACACACATATGCATGCATAATGATACACATACATAATGATATACACACATACATAATGGTATAAAAACATACATATACATAATGATGCACACACAGATATACATACTTAGTGATATACACACACACACACATTTATTCACACTCATTTTGGGTCTCCAGTACCTTTCAATCTTAGATAGCCACCATTTCTAGAGAAACCTACACAGAAATATGAACATATCCTGATGACTGTACTAATTTTATTTTCAGGATCTAAGACAAACCACATTTCAGCTGGCCAGCTACACTGTCTTTCCAAGAGGCCAATATTTCCTAAGTGAACACTTGAAAAGATTGCAAGCATTTAAAAAATTACACTAGAAATAGAAACAGTGTCATCTTTGAGGTGAAACAACTTTAGAGATGAATTCCATGGCACTGTGCAGACAGCAGGAAAATGTTGTTTCAGGGACAATAATCAGTCTCTCTGAAGTTAGTTGTTACTTACCAGGCCAGGGTTATCTGATTATTCTATCACGACACAAAATCCTTGGCAGACCAGATAGACCATGCTAGCGGCTCTCACCTGGTGGGTCAAGGTGGCTACATCTACCTGTGGTATTTGGCTCTTATCTGGTGTGACAGGGTTCTCACCTGGTGGGTCAGGGCTCATGGGAATACCGCACCCTTCCCACTGTGCAACTTAATATCCATCAACAGGAAAGATTTATTTTTACTAAAACTAAAGCTACACATTTCTTGACAGACTGGTAAACTGTAGATTTTGTGATGTGTAGTGTATGGTAAAACTTGTTGTTGGTGTAAAGGAGAAAGCATCTTTGAGGTATTTTTCAAATAAAATACAATCTGAAAAAAAATCTGTAGCCTATTGGTCCTAATCCATTGAATCGAAGGATATAGCTGCCTTCAAGAAATGGGTGGTAACCACCTGGAAAAAAGAAGTTTTTGATTTACTTCAAGTCCTGAAGCTGATTTTCTTGAATTCCTAGGCAGATGATGGTCTCAAAATACAAGAATTGAAACAAAAAATGAGATTTCTAACTGTAAAAGCTATCTTTCATCTTGAAAGCCAAGTTAGTAGGTCTGAGTTTAAGAGTTTCTTATACAGCTAAGGAAGAAAGAGCTCAGGATATGATGTAAGGGAGCCTTCATGCTTCAAGAAGTAAAATGGAAAAGCTCTGATTCTGAGAGATAAAGGAAGGTGTGTAGAGAGAGGATGGAAATACCAGATGGCTTTACGGCTTTGTGCAGGACCTTCACGTAGGGTGTGAAATATAGAAAACATCCAGTGTTGATGGGTTTGGGTGATCTGGCTCCTCTGGGAATGTCCCCAAGCCCCTTGGCTGTGTAAGGCTGTGCTGAGAGTGGTGTAGCAATGGGGAGGGGGTGTATGGTATGAAGCAGGTGGCCGAGGAATTCTGGGTGGTGGCCAAGAGTAGGGAGGAAACCAGTGCTTGGAGAAGTTGCTTCCTAGGTAACTTTTGCAGACTCTGTTCTTCAGCAAATATGAATGCAAATTTAGAAGATGAATGAGTTGTGGGAAGACTACTCTGGGGAATTCCGGACAATATGGCAATCTGAGCAAGCCTCCATTCTCCCCACCCCCAAGTTTTTAGGAAGTAACTCAACACCAAGGCAGGAGGGCTGGCAGAGACTGAAGGGAGCCCAGGAGCCCTGAGCTCTCTCCTGTCTAAGGGGGACAGAGCTGGGGAGGGCTTTATTCACTCCTCTGTCAGGGGAGAGCTGGTGGGGGCGGGCAGAATCACGTTCTCTCCTCACCTGAGAAGGCCCTGGACAGCGGGTAAGTGTGCCCCACCTGGAGTGTGTCTCTGGAGGAGCTTGCCTGTCTAGCAGTGCCCCGTGGTCCTTCCTCCATCCCTGCAGCCCCTTCCATAGCACTGGCGGAAGGAGCCAGGCCCCCTCCTCAGCAGAGGGAGACTGCATGCTTATCCTCACCGGTTCTGCTCAGCAGAATCTGCTGGTCTGTCCACTACTTCCCAATGTCACCACTTGAGAAAACCTAACTGTCCTAAAGGCCACAAACAGGCAAAGAAAAGTAAGAAATTAAAAAAAAAAAAAAAATGAAGGGAAACTCTGGGAGAGTTGGATGAGAACATTTGTATTCACCCCAGTCCTTCCCCGGACCTATTCCTCTCTTTCTTCCTCTTCCTCCCTTCCCTGAACCAATACTAAACTAACAGCCTGGTAAGTATCCTTTCACAATTCTCTTTATTCACATAATTACATGCAAACAAGTATATATAGATATAGACATACATATACAATACATATATAATTTTTAAATGCTTTTTAAAAAATTGAAATCATGTAAAAATGAAAGAAATACAAATCTCTGCAATTGTCTCTTTAGTTTAACAATACATTGTGGAAATTTTCAGCTATTTACTGATTGTCTCCCCCAAATGCTACAACTCTTCATACTTCGACTAGGAATGGAAGAGAGCATTACTTCTGCTCTCCACCAAGAGCCATGCTAATCACTGATTTAGGTGACGTGCTGCCAGTCTGAGTGGCAGTGACCCGTCATTAGTACTTGAATTTTACCTGCTGACTGCTGGTGAAGCTGAGCACCCTTCCAAGGTTAGCAGGTCACCCAGGTTTGTTCTTCTGTGCCCACGGGCCCCACTGGCCTGTCTCTCCAACCCCCCATCTCTGAGCTTCAGCCCCAGTGATCATTGTTTGGAAGGTTTTAAACAGAGGAGGTGTGTGATCTGATCTACAGCTTTAAAAGATCACCCTGGCTGATGTGAAAAGAAAGAACTATAAGGGCAAAAGTAGAAACAAGTGCATTCATTCTGTAGGTGTGGTAGCTACACTTGCAAAAGTAAAGGCTTGGACTAGTGCGGTAATTTTAACAGAAACGCTGAACATTTCATCAAATCTAGCATTTGCCACTGGATTGTTATTCCTGTCTTTCCTATAACTTTTATTAAGAATGATTGCTAAATTTTACCTTTTAGTGTCAACGTGATCACATGATTTTTCTTTTTTTAATTGGATGTCAAAAATTGACTGTTATTGAACCATCCTTGTATAATTGATTATCCTTGAAGTTATTTTAAGTTGCTTTTAAAAACACCGCTAGATTCTATTTTTGAACATTTTATTCATGGAACTGACATATTTCTTTTTAAAATTACAGTACTGTAAAATAACATAACAATAGCTTCTCAGGTGAACTGAATGACTTTACAGCTTCTTTTTTCTTCTGTGGTCTGTAATACTTTAAATATCACTGGAATAGTCAATTATTTAAAGGTTAGGTAGAATTTAGTTGTGAATTCATATGTCCATAGTGTCTTTTTAAAAAAGCAGTGTGCTTCAATCATATTTTCAATCTTTATATGAAAATTATTATATCTTCTTCTCCGAATTTATATTTTGATAGAAAATTATAAGTTGTATCGCCATGGAGTTGTATGTAGCAATCTCTTACAGTTGGTTTGATCATCTGTATCTACGATGAGGTTCCCTTTTCTAATCTTGTGCAATATTTATACTCCCACCATTTGTTCACTCATCAGGCTCATGAGAATTTTATCTGTTCTGTTGGTCTTTTTAAAAAACTAACTTTCAATAAAAAACAACCAAAAATTTGAAGGAATATCACCAACATGTATGGAAAGAAAAAGTCTAAATTTCAGATTTATTGGTACCATATTTTATTACAAATTTATTAATTTCAGCTTTTGTCCATATGAAATATCTCTCCCTAGTTTTATTTTTTCCCCAATTTTTGATTTTTATATTCTTTAGCTCAGGTACAGATTTCCTTAAATTTTAGCCTTTCTTTTTTTAGCAAGGAAGGCATATACGATTACACATTTTTCCTTGAGTGTAGTTTTCATGGGTTTTGATGTGAAAATTTCTCCTTTTATTGCTTTCTGATCGTTTGTGGAGTCTCAATCCCTCGCAGGTCTGTGGATCCCGGTTTGGAAATCCCTGCTGAACATCATCAGAAGAGCCCACAGTGAGAGAACGTTTCTTTCCTGATTTCTCAAGATTCAATAGCACTTACTGAAGCTGATGTGCGTTTTGGTGTCTGCATTTGAAGGACACTCACCAATATTGGCCTTCATTATAATTTCCTAAATTCAGATAATTTAACATACAGATCTCACTCTTGCAAGCTTATGCAAATCATTTTGCAAAAGCACATAGCAGAGAGCCATTTCAAAAGGCAGTCCACAGGGATTGTCTTGAGGGCAGGAAAGATGAAGAACTTCCAGAAAATACATTAAATATAGAGATTAGCTTTTAAGTTTTCTACATGCTTATATTTGCACACCTTGGCAATTGTCACCTATTTTACTCAAGTGAGGCTGTCCATAAGATATAAAATTTCTTTTTTTCTATTTTTTCCAAAATAGACCTGTTTGTAAACTCATTTTATTTGCTCCTTTCTCAAAAGCATCCTTTTTCTTTCTAAGGTTAATTGTGTATTTTTTTAACCCCATCATCTGTACTTTAAGAGAGGTGTGTTTCCAACTCTAGCATTCTATATAACTTTAAAAATATATATTAATGATAATTAATATTATATGAGATTTAATGCCATATAACATATGGTTTACAAAAAAAAGAGCTGTATTAAAAATACCAATATCCTGTAATAAACCATAATGGAAAAGAATATGAAAAAGAATATATAGATGTATAACTGAATCACTTTGCTGTACAGCAGAAATTAACACAACATTGTAAATCAACTATACTTCAGTAAAAATAAATTTTAAAAATAATAAAAATAAAAATACTGGGCATCAAGAGCATATCAGGAGAGGCACATGCAGAACTGATGCTCTGTCTTTGTTTATTATGCTTTTACTCTCTCACCTAACTGAAAAATTATAACCTGACTTGATATATCAAAATATAGGGAAAGAAATCTTCAGTTCACCAATCAATTTTGCTGAAATAACTAAGTTCAGGCTGCCATTAACACAGTAATAACAGAACAAAGGAATAATAAATGACTGTTACTGTCGAGTTGTGCTCTTTCAAAAGGAAGCTCTCCACAAGTTTCTCAATGTTGCATGCAGGAGAGGTTTCTAAAGAACAAAGAAGCGATACAGGATGCCAGCAGACATTTATTTAAATGTCACTTATGCCCTGGATAATAAGAATTGAAGGAGTTCTATTTGAGATAATAAACCAATTTTTGCAAGAGAAGATGAAGTAATTAATTATTCAAGGGCAATGACTTCTCCTTCAACTTCATTTTCACAGACCATATTTACCTTTAGCTGTTTAAATAAGAAACAGGCTGCACACTACATTCACAAGTACCTGCTTATAAGGAGGGGGGGAGGGAGACGCAAGAGGGAGGTGATATGGGGATATATGTATACGTACAGCTGATTCACTTTGTGATGCAGCAGAAACTAACTCACCATTGTAAAGCAATTATACGCCAATAAAGATGCAAAAAAAAAAAAAAAAAAAAAAGAAACCAGCTGTAGTTAATTTAGGAACTCTGAGTGTTTGATTCTCAATGAATTTTCCTAGGCTCGAGGACTACATCCAGGCAAGGCAGGGTCCTTACTCTCCCACTGTTAGGGTGGTGGTGGCTGGAAGGGCTGTGGCTCCAGCAAGGTCTGGGTAACAGACAAAGAGTGGTGGGTCCCTCAGATTCAGCAAAGGGAAACTTCCCACCAGAGGGATCATAGGCTTGCTTTCAAATATTCCCCTTAGGAAAATGTTGCCGGATGGGAGGATTCTTGGAACTGAACTTGGTCTGGGCTCTTGCAGCATCCTTTTAGGTTTGCTGGGAGCTGAGGGGAAAGAGTCATAAGTATTTGGAGAAGCCCTGTGATATTGTGAGGGTACTGTCAAACTTTAAGAAGCAAATGATGTCAAGCATATTCTACTTTGCCTACTGGTACTGCCGTTCACCTCCTCTAGGTCTTAATGTCCCGAAGTGTTATCCTAGATGATTTCCATGTTCTCTTTTAGTTCTAAATTTAGGATTTGGGGATGATGTAAAATATAGGGCTTGCTTTCAGTTCAACATGACTGAATAAGATGCATGTACTGCTACCTTTTTCCTCCAAAAATCTTACTGTATTAGTCAGGGTTCAACCAATAGGGGTGTGTGTGTGTGTGTGTGTGTGTGTGTGTGTGTATTTATTATAAGGAATTGGCTTACATGATTATGGAGGCTGACAAGTCCCAAGGCATGCACTCAGCAAGCTGGAGACCCAGGAAAGCCAGTAGCATACTTCCAGTCTGAAGGCTAAGAGGCTCAAGACACATGAGGAACAAATGTTATTTGATTCTAAAGGCAGGAAAAAAGTCCAGTGTCCCAGCTCAAAGGCAGTCAGAATTCCCTCTTACTAGGGGGATGGTCAGCCTTTTTGTTTTATTTAGGCCTTCCATTGATTGGATGTGGCCCACCTACATTGGGTAGGGCAATCTGCTTTACTCAGTCTACCAACTTAAGTGTTAATCTCATTTTAAAATATTCTCCCAGAAACAGCTAGAATAATGTTTGATCAAATATCTGGGCACCCTGTGGCCCAGTCAAGTTAAAAATTAAAATGAACTGTCATAGCCAACAAAGGGATGAAGAGATTGTAAGAAAGGACAAAGGGAGAGTGGGGAGAGTCAGAAAAATGTTGAGTGTAGGATAGAGAGATGGGCATGGATGACCTAGGGCTGATGGAACTTCATAGGAGAAGGCTGGAGCAGGAGGAGAAGGTTCTTTCTGTGGTGACCACCGGGGTCAGGTAACATGGAGAATGGGCATAAAGAAGAGAAGCTTAAACCAAAACAATTAATTAAAAAAGGAAAAAAAAAATACTCTGCTTAGAAGGGTTGAAAGGATAGCTTCCTCCATATTGAGATGGAGTAGTGAGCTAAACCCCAGGATGAAAGCAAAGAAACAATCACTGAAGAAATGGAATAATCTTCCTGGGAGGGGATTGGAGTCAAAGAGTTTGTGTCCCAGAGTAGCCTCCTCCTGGACTCATCACCTGGTGAGGAGCCCAGCCTGCTTCTGTGGTCCTCACCAGTGCCCAGTACACTGAAGCCTGGCAGTTAACTCACCTTGCCCACAGTCATAGAGCCAGGGCCAGCTCCCTCATCCATAGAGGAAGCTGAGGAAGGAAGAAGAAAGCCACAAGAAGTACCTGTATTAATCAACTAAAGCTTCCATTAATAAAAATAATGTCCTCATAGAAAAAAATCCAGCAGTCAACCCAGAGGCACAAAACTCTGGAAGATGTGATACTGTGTTGATTTATGCCCCAATGAGGTTTAGCACAATCACTTAGGTGGGGTATAACAGTGTCCACCTCTAGCCAGGGTGACATGTTAACTCTGGACACCTCCATTACCTTAAGGGTTAAGATCTGCAATAACATGTTAGATTTGGGGGGCTTCCAGAGTTTGTATAAAGAGAAGAGAAATAACTCACTGACTTCTCATTATATTTTAATGAGATTTCACTTATTTTTCTGTTTACCGTGAGAGGAGAGCAGAGAATCCTGGCACAAGGTGAACAATCTCCTTTCATGTTTACTTCAGTTTAACCATGTTTCCATCCTCCCCCTTACCACGGAGGTCATTTCCATTCCTGCTTTTTGCTCTATTTTACCTGTCATCAATCCACATCATTCTCATTCCTCAGAGCACTTTTTCCCAAGATGGCATTTCTGACCACACCAGTCCTGGTGCACCCAGCAGTCCTAGCCATCTCTGCATTGAACTTTCTCAGATGTCATTCCTTCCACCACAGAAAGCTCCCATGCCTCCTAGACAACCTGATTCTCAAGGGCAAGGAAGATGCCTTAGATTATTTGTGTCCTTCCCAGATCATCAACCTCAGCAGTCAAGATCTCATTCTAGCTCAGAGCTGAGAAAGAGCTTCGTGTTAGCAGGACTGGGCTGTTCAGTCCTGTTCAATCCAAGAACTCCCAGATCTTGGGAGGCCCTGACTCTGATAGAGTAGAAATGTCCCATGTGCCTTTCTTCATTCTCATATTCCTACCTGCTTAGGAGTAACCACTCTCCTGAATTTGCTTAAAATTCTCGCACTTCTCTTTATACTTGAACTACGTTAGAACTCCAAAATGATTGGATTCTTTCACCATTTTCAACATTATATCAATATCTTATCATTTATGTTCTTTTCAGCTCCCTTTTCTCACTTACCATTGTATTTGTGAGATTCATCCGAAATGATCTTCATATAATCCATTTTTACTTCTGAATAATGTTCCTCTTACTATTTAAATTGTTTCCATTTATTATTACTTTTCACATTATTACGTTTCAAACAATGACTATGTGAATATTTTCTAAATTGAGATATAATTAACATATGATATCATATTAATTTCAAGTTTACAATATAATGATTCCATATTTCTATATATTGCCAAATAATATAAATTATATATTATAATATATATAATAATATATAAAAATAATGATTCCATATTTCTATAATTGCCAATAATCAAAAAAAGTCTAGTTGACAGCCATCCCCATACATAGTTTCAAAATTTGTATCCTGTGACAAGGACTTTTAAGATCTACTCTTTTAAGAACTTTCAAATATACAGTACAGTATTATTAGCTATAGTCACCATGCTACATTACTGTACATGCTATATATCCCCAGGACTTATTCAATTTATAACTGAAAGTTTGTATCTTTTGGCCACCTTCACCCAATTCCCCCACTCCCCCAACCTCTGGCAACAACCAATCTTTTCTCTGTACTAATTAATACAATATAATAACAAGTCCTAATATCTAGCAGGGCAAAGACAACCTTATATTTTTATTATTTTTTCTTAAATTGCCTGAAGACTTCTAGCTCTTTGTTTTTCCTTATCAATTTTAGAATCTGCCTCTTCTGCCACAAAAGTCCTGTCAGGACTTTGTGGACTTTGAATTTAAGGATGAATTTTGAGGAAAATCAACTCCTGACAGTGAGTGTATCTTTAAATATGGTATATTTATTGCTCATTGGTTTAGGTCTTCTGAAATGTCTTTTAATAAAGACATTTTCTCTGTAGAGTTTCCTCAATACTTTACATGTTTTAATGCTATTGAAAAGGGCAACTTTTACATTAAAATTTCAGTTGCTTATATAGAGAAGTACATTCAGTCTATATTTACTGATTTTTTATTCAGTCAGTTTTTAAACTCTCCTTTAATTCTGGTATTATGTCTACGGATTCTTTTAGGTTTTCCACGTAGACAACCTTAGTATCTGTAACTAAATACAATTTTGCTTAATCCCTTCAAATTATTTTTATTTTTCTTATCTGGCTAAGGTCACAAATAAATTGAGGAGTTTAGTCCATTCACTTTAATATTAGATTTGTACTGCCTATTTATTTGTCTTGTTTTTTCTCTTTATTTCTGTTTTTCTTTTCTTTCATTTAAAAATCCCTTGGAATGAGTGAATATTTTTCTTTTCCTCATATTGTTCCTCTCTGTTCAGGAGTTTTATGCTATATTTCTTTTCATTTACTGGTTTCTCTGTCTTATTTCCATGGTGTGCATGCATGTGTGTGTTCATGTGTGTGTTTGAATTCTAAGCTACTTTATTCTTCATTATGGGGAAACAGTCTGTAGCAATATGTGAGACCCATTTTATCCTTCAGAGGATTTTCATTCATTCCCACTGGTCTCATAGTAGTACTATGTGCTGTGAGCCACCTTAATTTCTCTACTGAAGGTTTTAGGACCACCAAAGCATCTGATTCAGTCCTAAAACAGCTTGAGTAATGGCTTGTGGTTACAAATTCTCAGATGAAATTTTACTTTTTCCAAAATTGTCAAGGTGTGTCAATAATCAAGTTTTATCACCAAGTTGCAGGTAATTTCTTCACCCACACTAAGGGTGAAGTCCTTGGGGTCTCCAGTTTTCCCCTATATACTGTCTCCTCTGCTCTAGTTCTTGATTTCCACATATGTGAAGCCATCAGTGTTGAAGATCAAGGTCTCTGGGGCATTGCAGGTGGCCTAGCTTATATCCATCTCAGCGTTCCCTTCCCAGGGCTCCTTTCTCCCTCCCCAGTTCCCCCACCCTCCTATCCCTATGCCCCCATCCCCTTTTCTGTCTCTGCAAATTTTTTCACTTATGCCAGCCCTGAAAGTAATTTAAGGAAAATACTTGTAAAATATTCATTTTAATCTCATATTTAATTTTTCATCTTGAGGATTGTTCATGGCAGCCTGCCATTCTACCGGATTTGGGGTTGAAACATAAATGATGAAAAACAGCAAAGCTTGTGGCAAAAAGGCACAGAGTATCACTTTTAACATTCTACTCCTTGGAAATCTTTGACATGTTCTCCATTTTTAAGGCCGTATGTTGAACCGGTAAAGTGCATCTGGAGCCAGAACATTTGGTTTGTATCCTAAGTTGGCTACTTGCTAGACTGTGACGTTGGGCAAGTTTCTTCATGTCTGTGTCCCTCGGTTTTCTCATCTGCGTTAAAGAGATAGTACTTCTACATGTTACTTGTTACAAGAAGCAGAATGCTGTATGAATATACAGTTTACTTTTCCTCCTACTGATGAAAACATTTAAACTCATTCCAGATTTTGACTTTTACAATGAGTAGAAACATCACTGCACATGTCTTCTTGTGCACATATTTTTTGTGTATACAATTTTATTGAGTATATGCCTAGGAGGTGAGTTGCTGAGTCATGGGATATGTTTTTTTTGGGGGGGAGGGGGTTTCCATGGGATATATTTGCATTCAGTTTTAGCTGATGTTGCTAAAGAGTTTTCCAAAGTATTTGTACCACCTTACATTCCCCACAAAAGTCCCCGGGAGGTCCCAGCACTCCACACTTCACCAACAATTGGCATTGTTAGACTTTTAGAGACATTCTGGTGACCACATCGATTGCAAGTATATTTGTTATTTCCCTATCTACTAAGGAGATATGTTTACTCGACTTTTGAGCTGTCTCTTTTGTGAAGTATTTGTTCAAGTCTCTTACCTATTTTTTCTTGGGTTGGATATATTTTACTTCTTGATTTGTAGGAAAACATTTATTCTACAAAGTGAGTTGTAATTGTAACCTAATTTTTAAGAGCTTTATTGAAGTATGATTGAGATACAATAAACTGAACATCTTTAAAGTATACAATTTGCTAGGCTTCATGTATGTATAAACCTGCAAAACCATCATCATTATTAAGATAATCAAGATAATAAACATATTCATCACCCCCAAAATTTCCTCAGGCCTTTTATAATTCTTCCCTCCCACCACCCTCCTACCCACTCCATACTCAGGTAACCAGGGGTCTGCTTTGTGTTGCTATAAATTTGTTTTGCATTTTATAGCATTTTATGTATATAAATAGGATCATAGGGAATATAGTCTTTTTTGGCTGGATTCTTTCACTGAGCATAATTATTCTGAGCATCATCCAATGGCCAGTGTTTGTCAACAAGTCATTCCTTTTTATTGCTTCGTTGTATTCCTTTGTATGGATTTACCAAAATTTGTTCATCTCATCACCTGCTAATGGACATTTGGGTTATTTCCAGTTTGGGCTAACACAAATATAGGTGCTATGACACTTATGTATGATACTGAACCTCACCATCCACACAGATATATCATACAGACAGAGAATTTTAAAATGTTGGAACTGAACCACACTTTAGAACAAATGAATTTAACAGACATATATAGAACATTACACCCAGCAGCAGCAGAATACTCATTCTTCTCAAGTGCACCTAGAACATTCTCCAGAATATATCATATGGTAGGCCACAAAATTATTCTTAGAAAATTTAAGAATATTGAAATCATGCCAACTATCTTCTCTGACCTCAGCGGCATGAAACTAGAAATCAACAACAACAGGGAAGGGAGTAGATCTTCAGATATGTGGATACTAAACAATACACTTCTGAACAATGAATAGGTTAAAAAAGAAATCAAAAGGGAAATGAAAAATTATCTCGAAACAAATGAAAATGAAAATACAGCATATCAAAATTTGTGGGATGCAGCAAAAGCAATTCCGAGGAACGTTTATAACAATAAATGCGTATATTAAGAAGTCAGAGAAACCTCAAATAAACAACCTAACTTTACACCTCAAGGAACTAGAAAAAGGGGAACAAGTTAAGCCCAAAGTTAGCAGAAGGAAGGAAATAATAAAAATCAGAACAGAAATAAATGAAATAGAGACCAGTAAAAACAATAGAAAGGATCAATGACACTAAAAGCTGGTTCTTCAAAAAGATAAGCAGAATTGAGAAACCTTTAACTAGACTAAGAAAGAAAGAGTGAAGACTCAAATAAAATTAGAAATGAAAGAGGAGACATAACAACTGATAAGACAGAAATACAGAGAATAAGAGGCTACTATGAACAATTGTGCTGACAAATCACATAACCAAGAACAAATGGATACATTTCTAAAAACACACAACCTACCAAGACTGAATCAGAAAGAAAAAAAATCTGAACAAACTTGTATGATCAGGCCACCCAAAGTGGCTGTTCTCTTGCTCTCTGTAAATCCTCTGCTCGACTAGCACCTGCTTCACCTACATACTACTCACATGAGTGACCTTCCAACATACTTGCCCCTGGTCCCAGCTAGTGATTATTCTAATCTTTAGATCAGAACATCTCCACCATGAGAGCTTATCAAAGGGGCAGTGAGGAGCATGCCCACCTGCTAGTTTCCCTGGCAACTGATGAATCAACTTGATGTAAATTCCCCCTATAACTTGTAACCTCCCCCTCCCCCTGGGAGCCAAGACTGCTGCCATATCCTGCCTGCCATTTGGCACACACAGTGGGGTGTCACTCCAGGGCATTGCTTCAGACATGTAAGATCCCCCATCCATTAAACCTTTAATGTCTCTGCCACTGATTTCAGGGTCTTCCTGTAGTCTCGAGGCTGGGCAAGTACAGGGCCTGAAGGCCTTCAGGGTACAGTCCAACAAGACAAATAACAAGTCAAGAGATTGAATCAGTAATTTAAAAAAACTCCCAATACAGAAAATTCCAGGGAGAGATGACTTCACTGGTGAATTCCACCGAACATGTAAAGGAGAATTAATACCAATCTTCATCAAACTCTTCCAAAATATTGAGGAAGAGAAAATAGTTCCAAACTCATTCTATAAAGCCAGCACTAGCTTGACACCATAATCAGAAAAGGATATCACAAGAAAACTGTAGACCAATACCCCTGATGAATATAGATGCAAAAATTCTCAACAAAATATGAAGAAACCAAATTGAAGAACCCATTAAAAGGATTATACACCATGACCAAGTGGGATACATCCTTGAGATGTAAGGATGGTTCAACATACACAAATCAATAAATGTAATTCATCACATCGAAAAAATGAAAGATAAAATCACGTGATCATCTCAATAGAGGCAGAAGAAACATTTGACAAAATACAACATCCTTTCATGATAAAAACCCTTAACAAAATGGATATAGAAGGAACATACTTCAACACAGTAAAGGCCATATACCATATATTCACAGCTAACATAATCAATGGAGAAAAATTGGAAGAAAACTTGGGTTGCTTCCTGGGCAATCATATTACAATATATAAATATATGAAAGTAACAATCTGTACACCATAAATTTACAAATTGCAACATGTCAAAATTATTTTTAAAAAAACTTTATATGGATATATGCTTTCATGATTCTTTTGTATAGACATTCACCTTCACACCTAGAGATGGAATGGCTAGACCATAGGTGTAGGTTTAAATTTGTAATATACCATTTTATATTTCTAATAGAAGTGTATGAGAGTTCCACTTACTCTACATCTTCCCCAACACTTAGAATGGCTGATCTTCTTACTGGTAAACATTCTGTTAAGTGTGTAGTGGTATCTCATTGTGATTTTCATTTCCCTTAGTCTTTAGACTAATAACTTTGAGCATCTTTTCATAATATTATTTGCCAACTACATGTCTTCTTTGGTGAAATGTTGGTAGAACATTTTTGCCCATAATTCATTAAGCTGTTTGTTGCCTTATTATTGACTTTTTCCCCCCATACTGTTATTTTGGAATAATTGTAGATTCACTCACTGAAATATAGAGAGACACTGTGTACTCTTCATGCAGTTTCTCCCAATGGCAAAATTTTGCATAACTATAAAACAACGTTACAACCAGAAAACTGGTATAATACAATTAATCAATCTTATTCATATTTTATCAATTTTACATGGACTCACTTGTGTGTGTGAATTTGTATGCATACTTAGCTCTAGTCAATTTTATCATACATGTAGATTCATGTCACTAAAACCATAGTCAAGGTACAGAACAGTTCCACCACAAGGAACCCTCCTGCTACATTTTTTAGCCACAGTCACCTTCCTAACACCCCTTTCATAACCACTGGCCCATATTAATGTTTCCTTTCTCTATAATTGTCATATCAAAATTGCTATGTAAATGGAATCACACAGTGTTTAACAATTCGAGATTGGCTTTGTTCAGTCAACACACATAACATCTCCTCTTTCATTTCTAATTTTATTTGAGTCTTCACTGAATTATGTTCAGTCAACATAATTCTTTTGAGATCCATCAGATTGTCGCATTTATCAGCAGTTTGTTCCGTTTTATTGATGAGGGATATCCCATGCTATGGCTCTACCACAATATGTTTAACCATTCACCTGTTGATGGATATTTGAGGTGTTTCTAGGTTTTGGTGATTATAAACAAAGCTTCCCTGAATGTTTGTGTACAGGTTTTAGTGTAAACACAAATTTTTATTTCTCTCAGTTAAATGCCCAGAAGTAAAATTGCTTTGTTCTGTGACCAGCATATGTTTAATTTTATAAGAAATTGCCATACACTTTAACACAGTGGCTGTACTATTTTACATTTCCACCAGCAATGTATGGAAAATCCACTGTTATGGATTTTTAAAAATTCTTTATGTATTCTGAATATAAATCCTTTATCAGATATGTTATTTGCAAAACTTTTCTCCCAGTATGAGGCTTATCTTTTAATTTTCTTAATATCATCTTTCAGAAAGCAGAAGTTGTTAATTTTGACAAAGTCCAATTTGTCTTTCTTTTCTTTTATGAATTGTGCTTTTTGGTGTTGTATTTAGGAATCTTCACCTCACCCAAAGTTACAAAGATTTTCTTTTGTTTTCTTCTAGAAGCACTTTAATTTTAGGTATTACATTTATATTTGTGATCATTTAATTGTTATATATGATGTGAAGTATGGATCAGGGTTCATTTTTCACATATGTATGTCCAAATGTTCCAGCACTCTTTGTTGAAAGGTCTATCTTTCTCCACCTAAATCCTTTGTAACTTTGTCAAAAATCAATTACTGTATACATGTGGGTCTATCTCTGGTCTCTCTATCCTGACCCATTGATCTTTGTCTATTTTGATGCCAATACCAAACTTTTTTGGTTATTGTAGCTTCATAATAATTCTTCAAGTGTGAGTCCTCCAACTTAGTTCTTTTTCAAAAGCAAGTTGGCTATACTCTAGGCCCTTGGAATTTCCATATGAACTTTAGAATCAGGTTTGATAATTTCTTAAAAAACTCCACAAAAACCTTGATTGGGTCAGGTAGAATTTATAGAGGAATTTAGGGCCTCTTAACACTATTGAGTCTTTTGATCCATAAACATGGTCTATTTCTCCATTTATTTGGATTTTTTTGTATTTTTCTCTGTAATTTTTTTTTTTTTTTTTGCTTTCAGTATAAAAGTCTTGTATATCTTTATTCAGATTTACCCCTACTTATTTCAAGTATTTTGATATAATTGTAAATGGTATTTTTAAAGAAAATGTTTCATTTCTGATTGTTTGATGCTAGTATGTAGAAATACAATTGAATTTTATATATTGATCTTGTGTCCTGCTACCTTGCTAAAGTCTTTCTGGTAGATTACATCAGATATTTTACATAGACGATTTATATCAACTGCACATATGAATAATTTTAATTTTTCCTTTCCAATCTGGATGTCTTTTCTTTTTCTGCTTTTTGTACTAAATCAAACCTCCAGTACAATGACTAACACAAGTGATGAGAATAAGCCTTCTTGTCTTGTTCCTGATCTCAGGGTGATGCATTCCAACTTTCACCACTAAATTTAATTTAAAGTTAGCTATAGGTTTTTGTAGATGTCCTTTATCAGGCTGAGAAAGTTACTTTTTATCCCTAGTTTGCTAAAAGTGTTTATCAGGAATGAATACTGGATTTTATCAAATGTATTTTCTGTGTCTACTGAGATGATCATGTGATTTTTCTTTTTTAGTCTGTTAACGTGATGAATTACTATTATTAAATTTTTAAATATAAAACCTATCTTGCTTTCCTGGTATAAAACCCACTTGGTCATATTATATTATTCTTTTTATATATTGTTGGAACTCAACTTGCTAAGATTTTGTTATGAATTTTTGCAGCTATATTCATGAGGGATGTTGAACTGTAGTTTTCTCTTATAATGTCTTTCTCTGGTTTTAGCGTCAGAGTAATGTTTGCCTTATGGAACTAGTTAGCAAGTATTCTTTCTTCTTCAATTTTCTTAAAGAGTTTGTGTCAAATTGGTATTATTTTTCCTATAAATGTTTGGTAGAATTATCCAGTGAAGACATCTAGGACTGTAGTTTTCTTTGGGGGAAGGTTATTAAGTACAACTTCCATTTCTTTCATAGATATAGAGTTATTCATATTCTCACCTTCTTCTTGAGTGAGCTTCATAGTTTGTGTCTTTCAAGGAATTTGTCCATATCATAGAAACTGACAAAGGTATTGGCATAAAGTTGTTCATAATGTTCCCTTATATCAGTTTGATATCTCTAGGATGTGTAGAGTTTCAACCCTCTAATTCATGATATCAGGACACTCTTTTTCCCCTGATTGGTCTGGTTAGAGGTTTACATTTTATTGATCTTCTTAAAGATTCATATATGATTTCGTTGATCTTCTCTACTTTATTTTTGTCCAATTTCATTGATTTTTCACCCTGATCATTGTGATTTCCTTCCTTCTGCTTGCTTTGGATTTAAATTGCTCTTCCTTTTCTTATTTCTTAAGGGAAAAACTGAAAGCATTGATTTGAGACTTTTCTTCTTTTTTAATATAGGTATTTATTGCTACAAATTAGCAGCATTCTACTATGTTGAAATGTTGTGTTTTCATTTTCATGCAATTAAAAATGTTTTACTTTTCCCATTTTGATTTTTTTCTTTACCTATTTTTTATAGTGGCCAAATATTTGAAAAATTTTAAGATATATTTCTCTTAATTTTATTTTAATTCCATTGTGTTTAGATAACATAACTAGGTATATCTTGAATTATTTTTAACTTTTTAATGGTTCAAACTACAGTTTTTCTTACTAAACACTCTGTGTCTCCTTGATTAGAATGTGTTGTTTGAGTGGAATATTCTAGAAATCAATAACATAAAGTTGATTGATAGTGTGGTTGCTATTTTTCACATGCTTATTGATTTTTCTAATTGTTCTATCAATTGTTGATGAATGAGTATTGACATCTTTGCCTATAATTGTGGATTTGTCTATTCTCCTTGCAATTGTGTCATTTCTTGTTCATATATTTTGAAGCTCTCCTTTTCGATCCATAAATGTTTAGGATCATTATGCCTGACTGAAAAATTGATGCTTTTATCATTATGAAATGACCCTTGTCGACTAAAAAATATTCACAACCTAAAAGTTGAGAGTTATGTTTTATTCAGTGGGAATTTTTAGGACTTCAAGCCCAGGAGGCAGCATCTCAAGTAACTCTGAGAGAACTGCTCTGAGGCGGCAACGGTGGAGTTGGATACATAGGAGTTTTGCAACAAAGGGCAGGTAGTAGGAACAAAAGATTACTGTTAATTAAAGAAAACTAGAAATCTCAAGTTAAGGAATTTAGCACTTTTCTACGTATGGGAAGATGCAAGTGTCCGGGCTCACTGAAATCATTCCAATGACATGCACCTCAGCTGTCTGGGGCCAGTATCCTATGTTTTCATATCTTGAGTTTCCTCAGGGCTCACTGTAGGGAGTGGCTGCATGATGGCAGGTATTCTTTTCCTTCCTGAGTTTCCTCAGGGCTCACCAGCTCACCATAGGCTGTGGCTGCAATCACTGATGACTGTGACATCCTTTGTTTACTGATATGACAGGCAATATCCCATTTATCACCCTCTTCATACACAAAAATATTTTTGGTCTATTTTGATATTAATAAGGCCACTCTTTCTCTTAATATTAATATGTTACATCTTTCCACAAAAGATATATATAATCATAATTTAATTATATATTATAATATATATAAAGTTAGCTGAGGGTTTATATATGTATATATAAATATAATTAAAGAATAACTCGAGTGAAATTTTTTTTAAGATTTATTATTTATTTATTTTTGGCTGCGTTGGGTCTTAGTTGAGGCATGCAGGATCTTTGTTGAAGCATGCAGGATCTCTCTTTGCAGCACGTGGGCTCTTCGTTGCAGCACGTGGGATTCTCTCTAGTTGTGATGTGCGGGTTTTCTCTCTCTAGTTGTGGCGTGCAGGCTCCAGGACGTGTGGGCTCTGTAGTTGTTGTGCACGAGTTCCAGAGTGTATGGGCTCTGTAGTTTGCGGCACTCGGGCTCTAGTGGAGGCACGTGAGCTTAGTAGTTGTGGTGCGCGGGCTTAGTTGCACCACGGCATGTGGGATCTTGGTTCCCTGACCAGGGATCAAACCCGCGTCCGCTGCATTGTAAGGCGGATTCTTTACCACTGAACCACCAGGGAAGTCCCTAGAGTGAAATTTTTAAAATCATTTTTATATCAAGTATGCTTTTAAACTGATTTCAAATATATGATTGCCAATTTTAATGAAAAGCAAAAGTTACTGGCTATTTCTGAAAAGCGTGTTTTTTTCTTTTAACTCTTTCACATGCACACATACACATATATTTATTTTTAACTTTTAAACTGAAAATGATGCATAATCATCTCCCATGAAATAGTCAAGAAAAAAGGTGAAAGAAATGTAAAAGTTTAAAAAATGGTGCTCCTGGCTGGAGGGCTCTTGCTGTCTCCTTTGTTTCACCGGTTCACCATCAAAGGCCAGTTGCTACCTGGTAACTATCGAAGGCAATCAGGAGGGAAGTCAGGGAAACTGCTGGTGAAGGTTACGATTTTAACAAGATGATCTACAGTCACATTTAAAGCCTTGTTGGAGGTCCTTGCACCATTTTGTGCAACTTCTCTTTGGTAAAGGTCCACTGTCCACTTTACTTTCTAGACCTTCTGAGAGGGACTCCAGAGCCAGCCACACTGTGGAGAGCCTGTTCTTGACACAAGTTCTCTCATTCCTTAAGAACACATGTGAGAAGACCTTTCAATTCAATGAAAACTCCTCCTCTAAAGACAGATCACATTTGGAGAAGTCGTGGAAGGTGGCTGCTGGAATTCTGCGTCAAGACTGTGCTCTACATGAACAGGAACAAAAGAAAGGAGTGCTACATTATGTGCGGACTATTTAAGGCCACAAAGACAAAAATAAAAGTGTTTTCTGTCTAAGTTTAGCTCACCTCTTGGATGTGTGTGAATCTGAAAACAGACGCATGCCCTCCTTACTGTTGAATTGAGGTCGACATGCTGTATCACAAGATGCTATGTAAGCTGACAGTGCCCAGACTCATATTTTCAAAAAATGCCTTTTTCTGCAACAGTTTTTGTGTGAAACCATAGTTGGGTGAGTTTTGAGCTAAAGAGGAAAGGCAAACGGGCCATATTCTCTGAAGGTGTGCCCTTGGGGCTGCAGAGAGAGGGTCTTGGTCGGATACCCAGCTTCTGGTGTGGCCATAGCCAATGGTCGTCGCTGTGGAGTGACAGGACGGCCTGGGCATACCTCAGGGAAAAGCAAGAAGGTGGGGACCCCCAGAATTTTGGAGTGCAAGGTCAGTGCTGGGTCTCAGATGTGACCAGGGGAGACTGGGCAAGGTGTCAAGGATAAGAAAGCCTTTCATCACCCTCTATGTTTGGGCTCCTCTTCTGGTGCCCTCATCCCCAGCATGGAGGACCAGCAGGTAAGTGCAGCAACTTGCTGCAAGGTGGTGGGAGTGGCCATGTGGAAGGAACTCTTCCCTGCTTCCCATGATCTCCTTAATTCCCGGACCAGCAGCCATCTCAACAACTTCCACCCATCACCCAACCTGGGGCCCAGCTGGAATCTGGATTCTTTCAGACTATAATGTGACTTTACCCAATTGGTTCACTTGCTATGAACCTAACTCTCTTTACTGGGCTCAGTGGAATCTGGCAGGCTACCTGATCATATATATTTATTAATTTTTATAGAACCTGCTTGTAGCACTAAGGGTTTATGTAAAAAGGAAGGTTCATATATAGAGGGAGTGTGAGAAAGTTCTGGTTTTGAGGGTATCGAGTTCTCTTTTCAACCTGGACAGGCTTGATGGATTAGAGAATTTACATATATAAACATCTGCCATGAGACACTCACTGTGTAACTGGCTTTGGATACGTTGATTCATTTATTCCTCATAAGAAGCTTGCACAATTGTAATTTTGTTTGCATTTAAAAGGTAAAAAAAAAAAAGGAAAAGCTCAGGAAGGTAAAGACCTTGTCCATATCACAGCACTAGTTATACAAGTTGGCATTGGGTCTCAGATATTCCCTCTTCCCTAAGAGGAGAGTAAAGTGCTTAGTGTAGAACACCTGAGGAAGGTATCTTTGATGCCTGCTGATGGGAGGGGATTCCAGCAGAACATTCTCTGATAGGAAGGACAGTAGGAGAGGAAGCAGGAAGTGGGTTTGGGGGAAAGAAGAAGGTGGTGGAGGGTGTGGTTGCCTCCAGTTGACCTTGCTTCCTATCCTGCCTTTTCTTTACATCACCAGACGACCAGATGTGCCCTACATCCTTCTTCTCCCTGCTCTGTTCCCAGAGGCTGACCTGCATGGTGTGTTTCAGCCATCTCTCTTTCCCTCTGCAATCTGTGTTCAGCAATGAGGATCCCTGGCAAGACATCTGAGAGAGAGAGAGAGAGGAAGGGCTGCATTCCTATTCCCCAGGTGCCCTCCCTCTGTGGTCACTTGAAGCTGGATGGACCTCTTCTGAAGGCCACAGCTCCTGCCAAGGTGGCCTTCTCCACATGACTCTCTCCTTTAGGGTTCTGGTATCTGTTCCCTCTCTTGTGATGTCAAATGTCCCACACTTACTTGCCCTAGAATATTACATTATCTCTTTTGGTTTCTCTACATCCTACCTGCCTTTTTTTTGCAAATGATCCCTCTAGTAAGAACTCCTCAAATTATCCAGTTTAAGAGTGAATGTTTCCTGCTGGGACCCCAACTGTTGTCTGCTACATTCCATCTTCATTTTCTTCTGTGCCTCTTTCTCTGCCCTCATTTGACAATTTCTATCTACATACCCAGTTCTTGTGAAACACCAAGCTCATGCACACTGAACGAATGGAAAACCTGAAATAACAATTTTGAGAAGGTGATAGGTTCTAGTGGGAAAAAGTCTGAGCTTGAGGAAACCTGAGTCGACATTATAGGTCTTAAATGATTATATGATTATCCTTGTGCTGGGGGCAACTTACTGGTCCTCTTCATTTCTCAGTCCCCTCATGTGTTCTCCCCTCTCCTCTGGACCCCATGAATTTACTGGAGGAATGACTCTCCATGTGTGTGGCTCAGTGGAGCTGACCTACCCCAAGGAAAAACCAATATGGGTACTGTGACCCAGCCCAGTTAGTCAGAACACTGAGTCTCTCTGGAGATGTCCTTGGTTCAGGCATGAGCACTCCCTCAGAGCCAACAAAACACACTGGGTCCCACTCTGGAGTGCTGGGAAGAAGCATCCCACTCAGTGGTGGAGTATCTGAGAGGTGATGATGGGAGACCACTGCAGCGCCTCCTTGGGAATGTGGCCAGATCAGAAGAGACAAGAGGGAGAGGGGGAGGAAGAGAAAAGGAGAAGGGGCTAAAGAAGGAGAGCAGGAGAGAGTGAAAGAGGGAGACAAGTCCCAACGTGTTCCAGCCTTCTCCTAAAACCAAGCTGCACTAGAACTTGGCGTGTCATGAGCTCTGTGTCAGTTAGGTATGTGTAACTGGTAGGCAAAACGGCGTGAGAGATGTAGATACCATTCCTCAAGCACTCATCCCACCTTACAGGAGACATTCCGTGTGCACACAATAGCTGGGGAAAAGTGGCATTAAAATTTTTAAGTCAGTTCTTGGTTCATGCTAAGCTTACAGATGCAAAAGCTCAAGGACTTGGTAACATATTTAAATATTAAGTAAAAAGTCAACTTTGATGGTGGAGACCTGTATCAAACCAATCACTCTCCACTATACTACATAATTTACTTATTTATCAAGGTATTGTTTGTTATGTCTTCCTCCTCAAGGATATAAGCTCCTGTTCTGTATTATTCTAGAAGGTAAGTTAAGGGTCTAAATCAGTGTCTGGTACATAATAGGTGCTTATTAAATATCATACATTAATCTTTCAAGTTTTATTTATCTACTGTCTTTTCTGTGCAGATGGTATATTTGCATGTTCAGGATCTAGTATTGGCCTAATAGGCAGCTCCCTGTGCTGGCTGATTTTTACAAAGAGAGTATATGTGCTGCAAATGTTCTGAAATAAACATGACCCTTTGGGTAAACATTCTCAGCAGCATACAAATACGCTATATTATCTCTCAACTTAAAAAAAAAAGGAAGTCCTTGACCTACTATCTCCTTCGGGATACCATCTTATTTCTCCAATATTCCTTATAAGCCAGAACACTCAAAAAAATTCTATATTCCCACTGTCTCCACTCCCCCTCCTCTATTCACTAGTCAGAAGTTTTAGTCTGACTTTACCCACCACCACTGCCTGAACCTTGTCTTCCATGTGGCTATATCTAATGGGTATTTCTCAGCTTCTCTGTAGTCTCTCCCTCTTCCCCAGACCCCAGCACTGCATCCTTGGAGGGTTCTCTCCTCCTGGTTACCATGATGCCACACTCTGCTGGTTTCCCCTACTAGCTCACGGACCGCCCTTCTCCATTTGCTGTGTTATCTTATCTTACTCTACTTGACCTCTCCAAGTTGAGGCACCTCACGATGGGATTCTGGGTCTTCTAATCTCTTCTCTGTACTCTCTTCCTTGGTAATCTCCAAAGATTTAAACGTCATCCTTATGTTAATGACCTTAAAATATTTATCATTTACTCTGAGCTCTCTGCTGGAATCCATATTAGCATTTCCAACAATGTGCTTTACCTCTCCATGTAGGTTGTTGCATATAGCTCAATTTCAAAATATTTAGCAGGAACCCTGAGTTTTGTTCCCCCATATGCATGCCCCCTTCTTCCTCAGTTCTCAAGCCAAAACTTTGGTATTAATACCTGTTAAAGAGAAAACCACAGGCCCAAAATGGCGTCACTCATGTTAACACCCATGACACAAAACCTAGACTTAATACTTGATCTAATTGCAGTTTTGACCTTCCCGATAAATGTAATTTTAATCAGTTCGTCTGAAATTTTCTGGTCAGCATCAGTGAAGTCATCTGCATAATAAGACTCCTGCCATTCCTTTCTCCCCAAAGTGGATGCACTGGCCTGAAACAATTCACTCTTTTCTTTTGCTAATAAATTCCTTGCCTCACCCTCCTGTGGCCTATAAAAGCCTTCCTTTCGTACAGCTCCTCAGAGTATCTCTCTACCTGCTAGATGGGATACTGCCTGATTCATGAGTCTCTTAATAAAGCCAATTAGATCTTCAAATTTACATGATTGAATTTTTGTTCTTTAACATACCCATACCTAACACAGAAATAAGGAGCCTCAACTGTATTTCCACTAAATGCTCGGATCTGCTCACTTTCCTCTGGCTCCACCACCCCACCTGAATCTACATCATCGTCCCTCTCAGCTCTCCCTACATCCCCTCATCAGTCCTTGTCTTCCACTCTTGCCTTTCTCCAATCCATGCTCCACCAGCCCCTTGAAAAATAAACATCAGATGACATCATTCTTCCAATTAGAACACTTCTGAGTACTTCCTAGGAAACATGAAATAAGATTCGCCTTTTACCATGATCTCCAAGGCCTCTGTCTTCCTCTCTCCAGTCTTTGTGCTACTCTCCCCTTGCTTGTTGCTATCCAGATTCAGTGATTTCCTTTTCTTTCCTAGATCATTCCCAGCCTTACCAGAGCGGGGACCTTGCACGTGTTACTTCTGTCCAGGCCTCACCCTGCTTGCTTTGCAAAAGTGGCTTCTCCCATCATCTTAGACCTAGGTTTAAATGCCCCCTCTTCAGGGAGGCCTTCCTGACCACCCCCGCACACCACTCCATGCCGAGCTTTCTATATCAGCCCGCGTTTGTGTCTCCCATTTATCCCTCAGATTATAACCTGTAATTGTTTCGTCTGCTTATGGGTTTTGTACTGCTGGTCGTCACCTCTGGAATGTCAACTCTGAAGGGTTGGGACAGAACCTCTGTTGTCTGTGTCCCCAGCTCCCAGAACAGTGTCTGACACAGCCAAGACACTTGCTCAATATTTGTCAAATGAATTACATTCCCCAAGCACACCACTGTCAGGATACTAATCAAAGCTCCATACTGAACTCTGCATTTTAGAAAGGGTCAGAAATACATTCATTTAATTTAATATTTTAAGAGACAGCTGCAGCGATTATAATAGCTCTCCCTACCCTGAAGGGGCACTAAACTTTTAGATGGTGAGAAATAATGAACATAATTTCAGGTTGGAAAGGAAAAAAAATAAACCCAGCCAAGCAGCAAGCAATCAGTGCGTTGAGTTCAGTTACTGCTGAGGGGGTTTGTGATCATTCTATTAAGAACTGTCACTACCTCTTACACTAGCCATGATTTATGGCTCTTCACAAATACATAGAGTATGTCTCATAATTATTAAAATCATATAAGCACTGAGGTTAAAATGTCAGATTAAAACAGTCTCTGGCTGGTATATTCATACAATGGACTATTATCCAGTCTTAAGAAGGAAGGAAATCCTGACACAGGCTACAACATAGATGAACCTTGAGGACATTATATTAAGGAAAGAAGCCAGACACAAAAAGACACATACAGTGTGATTCTACTTGTATGAAGTATGTATTCTAGGCAAATTCATGGAGACAGAAAGGTTGTCAGGGCCTGTGGGAGGAGGAACTGGGAGTTGGGATTTAATGGGGACAGAGTTTCAGTTTAGCAAGATGAAAAGAGTTCTGTAGATGGAGGGTAGTGATATTTGCCTACAGTGTGAAAGTACTTAATGTCACTGAACTGTACACTGAAATATTGTCAAGATGGTAAATTTTATTTTATGTAAATTTTATCACAGTTTCAAAACGAGGTTTCTGGCATCATTCTTTGGTCAATACTCTCATTTTCTCTTGTCTTAATTCCCTCATTCCCTTAATTTTATTTTGCCTTATTGCATTGTATACATTTATGTGACTCAGCTTAAATCTTTTCTGGAACTAAATATGGAATACATTTTTTTAAGTTGAGCTGATGTGATGTCAGACTTGGTGTCATAGAAAGTGTAAGTGCCACCTTTATGGGTGAAAATGAGCCACCAATTCTATAAAGAGAAGCCTTTACACTTGGGACTCATTTCTGTGACAAAGTATATTTGGCAACCATTTTACAACCTCTGCTCTTTTTGCAAAATTGTGAGCAGACAGTCATAGGATGTGAACCAGAGGCTCCTGAGGCTAAGGGCCTCAGAACAAATCTGAAGCTTCTGGTTCAGTGAAGCTGGACCCCTCGGGAAGGGGGGAGCCACATCTTTTTAGCCTTCTAATACTGTGCTTAGATCAGACTAAAACTCAACACGTTTGTTGATTAATAAATGAGTAGGACAGTGTCTTAATGACATGCATGCTGATTAGGAGGTTCAGGTGATTAGAAAAATACAGCACGCAATTTATACAGGTGATGGCAATTGGAGTTATTTCCCCCCCTTAAGCAACTAGTTCTGGACAGCATCAGGTACAGAAGGATGGCTGCAAAGAAGAGGGTAAATGCTGCTGTGTTAATAGTGATGCCCAGAGACCCTGAGAGAACCCTCCACCCTGATGCCCAGCTTGGCATCTTCCTCAGCTGGGTCCCCTCAGCCCTTTCTCTCTCCTCTCTCAGGGCCGAGCTCCATCCAGGAGCCCAAAAACCCAACCGTTGCTCTCAGTGTGAATATGGCCCAACTCCTGTGCCCCAAGCCCCTCAGGATTTGACATCTTCGTAACAGTGTGTCTTCCTGATAATTTGGTTTCCTCCCTGTCTTTGCTCTGTGAACACTGAGAAGCCTCAGAAAAGAGTTGCTGGAACATAGAACGGCTTTTACTTGGTGTGAATGTGAGATCTGAGTGTAAAGTCATCCTTTGTCCTTTTTTCATTAGTTCATGGCAATTAATTTTGCATTACTAGGCTCAAAATGCAGCCATTAAGTAAGAACGTGGGCATTGAAGTTTTGTGGCAGTGCTATATAGCTGCCCAGCTGATCTAAAAGATAAAAAAAGTGCAACCTGAAAAGTCTCAGCCTGGGGACTTGGCCCTGGGCTCCAGGAGCTTCTGCCCATGGTTCACTCCCAACGACCCACATAATCTGTAGGGTTTCCCTCCGGGAGAGGGCGAGGACCACCATGAAGAGGTCATAGCCTGACCTTTACAAAAGGCAAAGTTGGGAAGTTTTCCAGGGTTGAAAATAAAAACGGTGTTATTTTGATGTCTTTTGTTTCCCGCTCTTTCTGTCGGAAAGTTCATTAGAGACTAATGTTTGTGGTCTCTCTAAACAGGTTCTTTGAAAGACATTGCTGGCATGTCCAAGTAGCCCCTCTGATTTGCGTTTTCTCTCTGTTCAGTCACGATGAACCTCTGGTGACCACGCCATTGTTGCTGCCAAATTTCTACCAAGCAAAGGAGATGTGAAAAAGAGGCTTGAAGCCTCAGTGCTGGGGCCGTCAGCCGCCAGCAAACTCAACTAAGATGTTTTAGAAGTGCAACATCCTCTTTAAAGTGAATGGGTGGGCAAATACAAGCTGAGAAAACTAAGATACAGAGAAAACAATGGAGACCCTGAGAGGCAGTTACTCAGGGCTGGGGGCTGGAGGGTGGGGGTAAGGGGAGAGTTGTACTAATTTTTCTTCCAGTTTTATTGAGAAACAATTGACATAAGTCACTGCATAAGTTAAAGGCATATAGCATGATGGTTTGATTTACAGATATTTTGAAAGTATTAATTTCCACAATAGGTTTAGTTAACATCCATCCTTTCATAAAGCTACAGTAAAAAGAGAAGAAAAAAAAAAATCTCCTTGTGGTGAGAACACCTGGGATGTACTCTCTTAACTAATTTCCTGTATATAATACAGCAGTGTTAACTATAGTCATCATGTTGTACATTATATCCTTAGTGCTTATTTATCTTTTAACTGGAAGTTCATACCTTTTGACCACTTTTCTCCAATTTCCCCTCTCCCTACCCCTGTCTCTGATAACCACAAACCTGATCTCTTTTTCTATGAATTTTGGGGGTTTTTTGTTTGTTCATTTTAGATTCCACTTATAAGTGAAGTCATACAGTATTTTGTCTTTTTCTGTCTGACTTATTTCTCTTAGCATAATGCCTTTAAGGTTCATCCATATTTTCACAGATGGCAAGACTGCATTCTGTTTTATGGCTGATTAATATTCCACTGTATATGTTTATACGACATCTTCTTTATCCATCCATCGATGGACATGATTATTTCCATGTCTTGATTATTGTAAATAATGCTGCAACAAACATGGGGCTGCAGATATCTTTTCAACTCAGTGTTTTTGTTTTTTATGGATATATTTCTAGAAGTGAAATTGCTGGATCATATGGTAGTTTTATTTTTAATTTTTTGAGGAACCGCTATACTGATTTCCATAGTGGCAGTACCAATTCACAATCTCATCCATAAGTACACAAGGGTTCCCTTTCTCCACATCCACACCAACATTTGTTATCACTTGTCTTTTTGATGATGGCAATTCTAACAGTCATGAGGTGATATCTCACTATTGTTTTATTTTGCATTTCCCCAGTGACTAGTGATGTTGAGCATTTTTCATGTATCTGTTGACCATTTGTATATCTCCTTTGGAAATATGTCCATTCAGGTTCTTTGACCGCTTTCTAATTGGATTATTTTGGGGTTTTTTAGTTTGTTTTTGTTTTTGCTTTTTTGCTATTGCCTTGCATGAGTGTTTTATATATTTTGGATATTAATCCCTTATCAGATATATGGTTTGCAAATAATTTTTCCAATTCCATAGGTGGTATTTTAATTTTGTTGATAGTTTATTTTGCTGTGCAGAAGCATTTTAGCTTGATGTAGTCCCTCTTTGTTTATGTTTTATTTTGTTGCTTGTGCTTTATGTGTGATTTTCAAAAAATCATTACCAAGTCCCATGTCAAGGAGTTTTTACCTATGTTTTCTTCTAGGAGTTTTATGGTTTTAGGTCTTAAATTTAGGTCTTTAGTACATTTCAATTTAATTTTTATGAGTGGTGTAAGATAGGGGTCAAGTTTCATTCTTTACATGTGAATACCCAGTTTTCCCAGCACCATTTATTAAAGAGAATGTATTTTCTTCATTGAGTATTCTTGCCTCTCTTGTCAAATATAAGTTGATTGTACCTGCTTGGGTTTATTTCTTGATTCTGTTCCATTGGTCTGTTTATTTTTATTCCAATACCATACTGTTTTGATTACTTATAGCTTTGTAGTATAGTTTGAAATTAGGACGCATTATGCCTCTAGATTTGTTCTTTATCAAAATTGTTCTGGCCATTTGTGGTCTTCTGTGGTACCATATAAATTTTAGGAGTGTTTTTTCTATTTCTGTAAAAAATGGTATTGGAATCTTAATAGGAATTGCATTGAATCTATAGATGGCTTTTATTAGTATGGACATTTTAACAATATTAATTATTCCAATTCATGAACAGGGATGCCTTTCCATTTATTTTTGTCTTATTCAATTTCTTTCATTAACATCTTGTAGTTTTCAGAGTAGAGATTATTTTTTACATCCTAGGTTAAATTTATTCCTACATATTGTATTGTTTTTGGTGCAGTTGTAAATGGAATCAATTTCTTTTTTAGAAAATTCATTGTTGATTTACAGAAATGTTACTGATTTTTTAATGTTAATTTTGTATACTTAAACTTTACTGAATTGGATGATTAGTTCTAAGTTTTTGGTTAGGTCTTTAGAATTATCTATACATAAAATCATGTCATCTGCAAATAGAAACAATTTTACTTCTTTCCAATTCTGATGCCTTTTATTTCTTTTTCTTGCCTGATTGTCCTAGATAGGATTTTAGTACAATGTTGAATAGGAGTACTGAGAGTGGACACCCTTGTCTTGTTCCTAATCTTTGAAGAAGGGCTTTCAACTTTTCACCATTGAGTATGATGTTAGCTGTGGGCCTGTAATACATGGAATTTATTATGTTGAGATATATTTCTTCTATGCCTAATTTGAAAAGTGTTTTTATCATGAACAGATGTTCAATTTTTGTCAAATGCCTTTTCTGTATCTATTAAGATGATCATGATTATTTTATTTTATTCTAATAATGTGATGTATCACATTGATTGATTTGAGTATATTGAACTATCCTTGCATCCCAGGGATAAATTCCACTTGGTCATGGTAAATAATCCTTTTAATGTGCTGCTGAATTCGGTTTGCTAATATTTTGTTCAGAATTTTTGCATCTATATTCATCAGGGATATTGGGCTGTAGTTTTCTAATAGTGTCCTCATCTGACTTAGTATCACGGTAATACTGGCCTTGTAAAATGAGTTTGGGAGTGTTCTTTCCTCTTCAATTTTCTGGAAGAGGTTGAGATGGATTGGTGTTAATTCTTCTTTAGCAGCTTGGAAAATTTTACCAGCAAAGCCATCTGGTCCTGAGCTTTTCTTCATTGGGAGATTTTTTATTGCCTGTTCAATCTCCTTACTAATAATTGTCTCCTCCGATTTTCTATTTCTTTCTGATTCAGTCTGAGTAGTAGTTGTATTGGTAATATGCTGGTAAGAGTTTTTTCATTTATTCTAGGTTGTTCAGTTTGTTGGTGTATAGTTGTTCATAGTAGCCTCTTAAAATTCTTTGTA
This sequence comes from Balaenoptera ricei, assembly GCF_028023285.1. Classification (NCBI taxonomy): domain Eukaryota; kingdom Metazoa; phylum Chordata; class Mammalia; order Artiodactyla; family Balaenopteridae; genus Balaenoptera; species Balaenoptera ricei. The sequence continues at coordinate 21,153,316 of NC_082644.1, forward strand.
TTTCTATGATATCTGTTATAATGTCTCCTTTCTTATTTATAATTTTGTTGATTTGGATCATCTCTCTTTTTTCTTTGGTTAGTATAGCTAGGGGGTTTTAATTTTTGTTTATCTTTTCAAAAACCCAATTCCTAGTTGGATTAATATTTTCCATTGATTTCTTACTCTCTATTTTATTTATAACAATAGTAAATATCTATAAATCCAAGATCAGAGCACCTAAATATACAAAAACTAACAGAGCTAAAAGGAGAAGTAAACAGCAATACAATAATAGGTGGGGACTTGAATACCCCACTCCTAATAATGGATAGATCATCGAGAGAATCAGTAAGGAAACAGCAGGCTTGGATAACATTATAGACCAAGTGGACCTAACAGACATTTACAGAACATTCTGTCCAACAACAGCAGAATACACTTCTCAAGTGCACATGGAACATTTTCATATCTTAGGACACAAAACAAGTCTTAACAAATTCAACAAGATTGAAATCATACCAAGTATGACCACAGTGGCATGAAACTAGAAATCAATAACATGAGGAAAACTGAAAAATTCACAAATACATGGATATTAAGCAATGCTCTCCTGAACAACCAATGGATTAAAGAAGAAATTAAAGGGGAAATAAAGTTTCTTGAGACAAAATAATAAAGAAACACAGCATTCCAGAAGTTGTGGGATGCAGCAAAACAATTCTAAGAGGAAAGATCATGGCAATAAATGTCTATATTACAAAGCAAGAAAGATCACAAATAAACACCTAATTCTATACTTTAAGAACTAGAAAAAGAACAAACTGAGTACAAAGTTAGCAGAAGGAAGGAAATAATAAAGATTAGAGCAGAAAAATATGAAATAGACAATAGAAAAACATTACAAAAGATTAACCAAACTAAGAGTTGTATTGATTTAAATGGAAGTGTTGTCAGCATCCCTGCAAAGTTGAAATCTAAAAGATAAGGGGGATTGTCAGGTTCTGAGCAAGGTAGAAGGAGCTCAGACAGCCAGAACAGCATTTCAAAGGCACAAAGCAGGAAAGAGCTGGGTGTGCTCCAGGGGCCTGGACAGCAGAATTCAGGGGCTGGGGGTGCTGAGCAGTGAGGTCTGTAAAGGAATGGTACTTGCTTTCCATTACTGACCTCTTAGTAACAACTTTTCTTGGCTTATCTCATGTAGTCTTCACAAAATTCCTAGGAAGTTTGGTACACATTTTACAGATGAGAAAACTGAGGCTCAGAGGGGCTAGCAATTTGCCCAAGGTCACACAGCTGGTTAGTGGTGGAGCTGAGCTTTATCCTCAGGTACCACAGCCCAGGTGATTAACCAGGAGTAGGCAGGGAAGGTGCAGACCCTAGAGGTAGGTGATGCACACAGCAAAGGATTTCCATGTACATTTCTTAAAAGCTACTCTGACTGTTTAGTAAAGAATGGATTAGAGGGGGCAAACATGGCCAGTTGGGGAGACTTGCAGGACCAAGCTAGAAAGAGCTGACAGTTGCAGGACTAGGGATGTGACCATGGAGAAGGGAGAGTAGACCTGTTCAGGGTACATTTGGGAGACTGTGCTGATAGGACCTTGTGATAGGAAAAATGTCAAGATGATTTCCACTGCATGGAGCCTCTGCGTGAATGAACATGGCATGGGGAGATCAGAGAAAAGAGGCTATGGAGGAACGAAGACGTGTTCATATCTGAGCTTGATGAGTCTGAGATACCTGAAGAATGTCCATATGGAGATAGAACCAAAGTCGTGGGTATGTGACAGACATGCAGAGGTTTAAACCAAGTTGTGCAGTTGGGGATCATTGGCATAGATTTGGGAGTGGATGAGGCAACAGGAAAAAATGCAGAAACTGCAAGAAATATCTTTTCCAGTTGGAGTGAGGACTAAGGCTAGGCAGTGGAGTACCAGAAGACAATAAAGACATGACCCAGGATTTAGTAACTTGGAGGATTATCAGAAGCTGGGCTCTTGATAAGAAGCAAATGACACTGGACAGGACCACATGACTTTTACACCAGAACCTGCACTTGTTTGTTCGTCCATCTTTCTCTGACCTAGCAAACTCTCCACAGTTAGGTGGGTGCCTACTGGTGCCTTGCCATGCTGCACACCATTTTCTGTGCATCCAGCAATTGGCACAGCACTCTGCAGGTGTTAATTTATTTAATCCTCACAGTGAGTACTGCTATAATTCCCATTTTATGGTAGAGGAAATGGAGGCAGCAAGAGTCAAACAACTTGCCCATGTTCCTGTGCTGGTCACCAGCAGGGAGTTGGCTCTGCTCTTGCACATCTTTCACCGAGTGTTTTCATGTGGGGCTCATTATGGGACGCCTGCTGGGCCCTGTTGGGGAGCAGGACACCTCCATTATGGACACATCGGGTCTCCCCATACCAAGGAGTCCACAGTGTAGAGGAGTTCTCCCAGTGGCTGGCTATAAAGTTGTGAGTTGTGTGCATTTTTGCTTGTCAAGAGAGATGACAAGGAATAAAATGCATCATCAACCATGATTTGGTGTTTCAAGTTCTGGTTCTTAGATTGGCTGCCTGGGGGGACATTCAGAGACTCTAGAAGCTCTTTTGGCCTCAAGCCTCCTGTCTTCCTTGGAGAATTTTTACAAAGAGAGATATCAGCTCTTAGCTAGGCACTTGAGAAATCTCCTGGCTTATCTGAGTTGGTAAGGGTCCAACAGCACAGGACAGGGTTTCTCTCTGTCCTGCCTTCTGTAGTTGTCCCCTCAGCCCTGCTGGAAGGAGGCTTCTGGTACAAACACAGGCCCACACTCTACTGCGGGAGGTCCTCAGTATAGCAAGAGGAGTTCTGTTGGCAGCCTTTTCTCTGCAGGGCCTGAAGGAGGACCCCGATCTTGTCCACACAGGGAGATTCCACAGGCACCTTCGTGGCGGGGACCCCTGGTCTTGGCATGTCACCCTGTACCCACAGCATTACCAGTCTCACCTTGGAACTTGGTAGGAAGGCAAGTTCTCAGGCCTACCCATATCTATTGAATCAGAAACTCGAGGGTGGGGTCCAGCCCTCAGGGTTTCAGTGATTCTGATGCATGCTTAAGGTTGAGAGGCACTGTGTGGGGTGATGACAGGAAGAGGTGGGGACCCCAGGGAAGGTGAAGAGAGAGAGAAGGAGAGAGAGACCAGATAATAGCTAACTCTACATGCCCAAATGAGGTCAAGTCTGTGCAGACTAAAACCCCACAGGGCAAAACCAAAGTGTGTTTTTGTGTGATCCTTTGGCTGCTTGGCCAATGTACAATTTGTCAGGATAATCACCTGTACCTGTGTGCATTCTCGATGTTACTGGGCTAAGTGGAGGGTTAATATCTGATTAGGAAATAGAACGAATAAAACTGATTTCCCTTCATCACTAGCCATATGTCATCCTGCCTTACAAATATTCTGGTCTTTGATTGCATGCAGGACCCAGAGAATAGCTTCCATCCACGTTTCTTTCACGGAAAAGGTGCTTTCTATGTGCCAAGCATGGTTCTAAGTATTTTGTAGATATTAACTCACTTTTATTCATTCACGTGTATAACAACCCTATTTGTTTGATAATATTATGATTCCCATTTTATAGATGAGGAAACTGAGGCAGGGAGCAGTTCAGTCACTTGGTTAAGGTCACAGAAAATTTCATCTCTGATAGATTGCTTCTAACTGAGAGCCCAACTGCTCATACCCACTGCGTGCCCAGGGGTCAGTCACTTCCCCTTCCTTTCCCGCAGTTTCCTCATCTGTAAAAATGAGAGGATACAAAAGGAGACCTCCCTTACAGGCTTTCAGGATAATTAAGTGGGTTCGGACAACACCTGGGACTCAATGTGTGTTAACTATCCGCGGAAATCTGAGCACTTTTTTCAGGGATCCTGTTTTCCTGTTTGCTCTGCTTCTCTTGCAGGAAAATCTACAAATTAGCAGACTTCCTTCATCCACATTTGTCTGTGTCTACGGAGGAGACAAAGGCACCACACACACACACACACACACACACACACACACCCTTTGTGTATATAGTTTACATATACTTTATATAAACTGTATTTAGATAGTTATCAATTTTTGGAAAACCTTTTGTGGGGAGGAACTACATATTTTTATTACCTTTGCCGTGCTATATACTATACTAAGTGCTATACTATAGAGTAAATGAGTCTTGAGAGGTGAGGGAATTCTTAAAACTTCTTAATTTATGTCACTGAAGTTCTGGGCTTAGAGTGTATTCTGAGTTAATTGACTGACTTTTTGCTTTCAAAAATGACTGCTGATTGATAGCTGCCATCTAATTATTCTGGAAAAATCATGGGATTACCAACTTTAGAAGATGCTTCTTTGCTCAGATGACTAAAGACACAATACCTTATCACATTACCCTGAAGAGAGGAAATTTTTCTTTAATTTAAAGGACAATAACCAATAAAAAGAAGGTGATGGATTTAATATAATAAATATTTATATTGCGTTGGGTTATAAATCTTAGTGTTTCAGTGCAGCAGTGTAACCAAAAGGAATAAACTATTTAGAAAGACTTTTTATATTACAGAGGTAAAATAATTTACTGGTAATTTCTATAGGAGACATGAAAAAAAAAATTAAAGAAAGACCATGTAGTATGTGTGTGTGTGTGTGTGTGTGTGTGTGTGTAAAATTCATGTAGAATGAATTTTACAAGTACAATGGATGAATGAATGAATGAATGAATGAATTCAGGTAGAATGAAATGTACATACACACATAAATTTCAACAAAAATCACCTTAGGTGACTGCTTATTTTCATTTTTTTAAGTACCATCATTTGCATTTGATAATACTGTAGCCCAGTTATATAATTGATTTAATTTCATTCTTTCAACAACCTTCGTTGTTTCAGTAAAGGTTTGATTTGCAAAAAAAAAAAAAGTATTTATTTTTAACTCAGAAAAAATACTTTTGTTAGTTTTAAGCTTAAGCATGATGCATAGCTCAGGAGATATGGATAAACTATTTCTATTCCAACAATGGTTTACACCTGAGATTGGTCTCCATTCTCAGTCAAAAGCTTTTATTATCTTTTTTTTTAAAAAAAGAAATATTGCATTTCCCTAGCTGTTCGGAGAATAGGAAATCCAGTTTGGGGCCATCTTTCCAGGTCCTAGAACTGCTCACCGGTGTTATTAACCAACTACATTCTTTCTGCTAAAGGGACCAACCAACACACTGTTACTAAACAGCGTGCGAATGACTGTTGGGTTCTGTAATTCAAGTCATTTCCATCCATGTGAATTTTGAATGGTCTTCAGCTTTTAAAAAAATTTTTCTGTTTTTCAAAGCATTGTTGAAAAACTGTGTTATATTTGGGCTATTATTACAGCAGTGACTCCTTACTTATGCAAAACTATTGACAAATTTTAAAAGAAAAATAAAATGGTGGGCGTGGAGAAGCAGGGCTTGTGGGGGAGGGAATAAGGACAGTGGTGTTGACAGTGAACCCAGGCCGGCGTGGCTGGGCCTATAAGCAGGCAAAGCAAAGCCTGGTTCACATACTCAAAATACCTGGAGCTGGCAAAGCCCTGCCACACCAGCCTGAGCTGTGTCCAAGCTTGCTTCCACCCTTTTACAGTCCTTGGTTTCCGATCTTTGATCTTAAAGCCGTTGCAAAGATTACCATAATCGTTGCTCATCCACTGAGGTAAGTATTCTTGTGACAGACAAGATACTACTTATATTAATTTTAGCTGTCCAGTAGAAATTGCCATATAATTCCAAGGTGGCATTACTGGTTCAGGTGACAATGTGATTGTTGTGTGTATTCTCTGTAAAGGAACTCTTGAAGGAAAAGGGTATGTGTGTCATGAACCATTAATAATAAATGAGGCAAAAGCAATCTACTTTGCACATTGGCACACACTTATATACCTTTGCAGCACTTTGTGCACTTGTGTGTGTATGTGTCCTCTTCTAACTGTGCTTCTCTACCAGAGATTTTTGCATGTGCATCCTTGCAGACCCAGATACCAGCACCTGCTTCAGCATAAGGGTGCAGTGGCCTCAGGCAAAACATTTCCTCTGGGCTCAGTTTTCTATTTGTGAAGTAAGAACCAGAAGGATTCTATGGTCCTCTGAGCCCCAGAACCTGTGCCTTGCTGCCTGTCCTGCTTGCCCACACAGCCACGTGAAAGCTAAGACTCACGCCCCACAGTCAGTCGGGAGAGCTGCCCAGTTGTAAGCCTGTCTGCATTCTTAAAGGGTTTCTATATCAAAATCTTAGCTTTGACACACTTCCTCTCAGGCAAAGCATCCCACCCAAAATAGAAATTGGTGTATGTAAAATTTAACAAATGATTCCATCTCTGAAGTTTCAATAAGGAGAGAAAGGGAGAAGCAAAGGTGATAGAGTCTAGAGCCTGGATAACAGAGCATCCAATGATTCAGATCCACAAATAGCAGTGTTTAAGGCAGGACATGGCACCCAGCTCTTGGCCTCAGTTTTGTCCCCTTAAAAAGGTATAGGCATAGTCTCCTGACATCAGCCAGTCACCTGGATACCTTTGCTCTGAAAGAGGATGTGATTTGGGGACCACACATGCTTAGTGCTGGTGAGACGTCAGTAAAAGCCTTGCCTCTCCTGATAAAAAACACATACCCCATAAATAACTTTTGCTCCCACCAGGAGAGGCTAGTGGAGTTTGGGCAGGAGCCCTCCATGAAGAAATATGAATCCAGGATAGAAAAAGAAGTTTCCCTCTGAGCCCTCCGTACCATACCAACTTTTATCAAGTCACCTCCTTGATTTCCTCCACTCTGACCTGGCAGCTGAAGCCCAGCCCCTCTGCAGCCCCATGGCCCAGAGAGGGAAATTCAAGTCCCTGCATCAGTAGTTATTTTGCCCTTTTGTGTGCTGTCTCAAATCTGACACTGTATTTAGTGCACAAAGATGCAATGAGCTCTCCCACGGTGTCCTTTTTACAGTCCTGCTTCGATGGCCACCTAGTCAACATCCTCAGTGCCTACCTCCTCTCTTCAGTGTCTCTCTTGACCGTCTTGGCTGACCATTGTGCTCTTAGCCTCCTGGACTGTAGACAGCACACTGTTAGTTGCTTTTTTATTCAGTTTGAGGAATTTTTTAAAGGGAAGGGGTTTATTTTTTATCATGATATTCCATCTGTTTACATTTATTGACATGACAAGTATGCTTCATCTTCTTCTTATCATTTTATGATAAGAAACTTTGTCTTAAAATTTCCATTTTTATGTTTTTGCATTTGATCATTGTTTGTTTTATGTATGGACGCTTGCCTGTGTCTGATTTCTGAAAATTGGAAGTCATATGTCGACTGTCAGCTCTTCTCTAGGTTAATTGACTACCTTTTATGTTTTTTTAACTTGTTCTTTGCTTTATTTATGTAAATAAATTGGCATTAATATTCTAGTAGGTGTGGCTGTACAGAGGCTGTTTTTATTATTTTAAAAAAAATTTTTAATAGTGTGATCTTTAATTTAATTTTAAATTAATTTTTATTGGAATATAGTTGATTTACAATGTGTTAGTTTCTGCTGTGGATATATGTATAATTGGTTAATTGGCTATATAAAATTGATGTAAGCCTCAGTTTCTTGCATTTTAACTCTATAAAAGATGAGGAAATTTTCTAAGAACTCTGCTATTTTTCTCTCCTCATCACTTCTGCATGTTTCTTAATTATATGATGATTTTAACATGCTGCTATTTTAAAAATGTACCCTTCATTCTGTAAATATAGTTCCCATACAGTTCAGCTTGAATTCTATCACCCGAGTCTTCTTACCACAGTTTTCTGATTTTTCTATTGGTTTTCTGGAGTTCCCCATCCCCCGCCAAAAGGTCTTATGCTAGCTAATATTTGAATTTCCCTCTGTGAAAATATTTGGCTTGTGTCATTCTTTGGGTGTGAGTTAATGGCAGTTTATCCGGAGGTAATATTCTTGGTATCCAAGAATATCCAGTATATCCAGTATATCCAGCAGGTAATATTCTAGGTCAAATTTTATTTTCCTAAAACTCTTCTACAGAGTTTCCATTTTCTTCATTGAATGCGTTGTGGAGAAAGTCTACAGGCAGCCTAAGTCACTTCATTCCAGGTGATTTTGCTTTTGCAGGAGGGAGTAGGACCGGATGCTTATCGGATGATCAGACTCTTTATATTTAAAAGACTACTACTATTAACAGTTCATGTTGCAGGTTAATCACTCTGTGTGTAATGTTCTTAGGACATGTAGTGTGCTTTAAATACATAGAATTAGTTTGTTTCAGAGACTTTTTTTCATTGTATTATTTTTTTTTAAACAACTTTATTGGAGTATAATTGCTTTACAATGGTGTGTTAGTTTCTGTTTTATAACAAAGTGAATCAGCTCTACATATACATATATCCCCATATCTCCTTCCTCTTGCATCTCCCTCCTATCCTCCCTATCCCACCCCTCTAGGTGGTCACAAAGCACCGAGCTGATCTCCCTGTGCTATGCGGCTGCTTCCCACTAGCTATCTATTTTACATTTGGTAGTGTATATATGTCCATGTCACTCCCTCATTTCGACCCAGCTTACCCTTGCCCCTTCCCATGTCCTCAAGTCCATTCTCTATGTCAGCATCTTTACTCCTGTCCTGCCCTAGGTTCTTCAGAACTCTTTTTTTTTTTTTTTTAGATTCCATATATATGTATTATCATACAGTATTTGTTTTTCTCTTTCTGACTTACTTCACTCTGTATGACAGACTCTAGGTCCATCCACCTCACTACAAATAACTCACTTTCGTTTCTTTTTATGGCTGAGTAATATTCCATGGTACATATGTACCACATCTTCTTTATCCATTCATCTGTTGATGGACACTTAGGTTGCTTCCATGTCCTGGCTATTGTAAATAGAGCTGCAATGAACATTGTGGTACATGACTCTTTTTGAATTATGGTTTTCTCAGGGTATATGCCCAGTAATGGGATTGCTGGGTAATATGGCATTTCTATTTTTAATTTTTTAAGGAACCTCCATACTGTTCTCCATAGTGACTGTATCAATTTACATTCCCACCAACAGTGCAAGAGGGTTCCCTTTTCTCCACAACCTCTCCAGCATTTATTGTTTGTAGATTTTTTGATGATGGCCATTCTGCCATCTCATCCTGGGCTTCTGTTTGTTGGAAGAGTTTTAATCACAATCTCAATTTCAGTGCTTGTGATTGGTCTGGTTATATTTTCTATTTCTTCCTGGTTCAGTCTCAGAAGGTTGTGCTTTTCTAAGAATTTGTCCACTTCTCCCAGGTTGTCCGTTTTATTGGCATAGAGTTGCTTGTAGTAATCTCTCATGATCCTTTGTATTTCTGCAGTGTCAGTTGTTACTTCTCCTTTGTCATTTCTAATTCCATTGATTTGAGTCTTTTCCCTTTTTTTCTTGATGAGTCTGGCCAGTGGTTTATCAATTTTGTTTATATTCTCAAAGAACTAGCTTTTAGTTTTATTGATCTTTGCTATTGTGTCCTTCATTTCTTTTTCATTTATTTCTGATCTGATCTTTATGATTTCTTTCCTTCTGCTAACTTTGTGGTTTTTTTGTTCTTCTTTCTCTAATTGCTTTAGGTGTAAGGTTAGGTTGTTTATTTGAGATATTTCTTGTTTCTTGAAGTAGGATTGTATTGCTATAAACTTCCCTCTTAGAACTGCTTTTGCTTCATCTCATAGGTTTTGGGTCATTGTGTTTTCATTGTCATTTGTTTCTAGGTATTTTTTGATTTCCTCTTTGATTTCTTCTGTGATCTCTTGGTTATTTAGTAGTGTACTGTTTAGTCTCCATGTGTTTGTATTTTTTACAGATTGTTTTTCCTGTAATTGATATCTAGTCTCATAGCCTTGTGGTTGGAAAAGATACTTGAGACAACTTCAATTTTCTTAAATTTACCAAGGCTTGATTTGTGACCCAAGATATGATCTATCCTGGAGAATGTTCTATGAGCACTTGAGAAGAAAGTGTACTCTGTTGTTTTTGGATAGAATGTCCTATAAATATCGATTAAGTCCATCTTGTTTAATGTATCATTTAAAGCTTGTAGTTCCTTATTTATTTTCATTTTGGATGATCTGTCCATTGGTGAAAGTGGGGTGTTAATGTCCCCTACTTCATTGCATCTTTAATAGTTGTTCTTTTCTGTTCAATTTTTCTAGGAAAACCTTTTATACCTAGATCAGTGTTCCTTTCCCTATCTTCCATATTTAGACTTTTCTCTCCATATTGGGGGGGCATGATTTCAGTGGCAAGAAAAATGATAGCCACAGAAAATGAGGAAATACAATAACACACGTGGCAGCCCCAAAGCATTATTTAAATTCTTCCAAATTGCATTCACTCTTGTGCCCCTTTTCTTCTTCTTTCTCTCCTCCTCAGGGGCTGCCAAGATTGCATCTTGCCCTTTTTACCCCATTCCAGTGCAGAGTAGAGCTATCAATGGCAGGAGAAGCTAAATCTAGAGAGAAGGTCTCAGGTGGGGAGGTGGCTGGTAATGCAGAGGCCGACCTTCCCTCTTCACTTTTCCCCAGGTGCCCACTGTAGCCTCCAACTCACTGTAATTGAGGAGAGAACAAAAGGGAGACCCTCCTTTCCTCTTCCAGGGCACATTTGAGGACATGATTCCAACAATATCACAAATTTAAATTATTTAATCACTTGTGGTTTTCAAAGCATCCTTTCCGATGGGTAAGTAAGTCGAAGCTCACCCTCCCCACATAACAATTGCTGTTCTATCACAGCAGGTAGGTGCATGCAATCCACATGAGGGATGCACATAGATTACCTGGCTCTGGTGGCCAAGGGAGATTGTGCTCCTGGGCCACAAAGAACAACTCCTACATAAGACCACTCCTTCAATACTGAAAAAGGTAATTGTTTTATCTCATACATACAGAAAAATACACAGAGACAAGCAAAATGAAGAGACAGAGGGAAAAGTTTCAAACCAAAGAACAAGACAAATTCCCCAAAACAAGAATTTAATGAAATAAAGATAAGCAACCTACCTGATAAAGAGTTAAAAGTAATGGCCATAAATATGCTCAATGATCTCAAGAGAAAAATAAATAAACACAAGTGAGAACTTCAACAAAGATATAAAATACCAAATAGAAGTTATAACTGAATTGGAAGATACACTGGAGGAGTTCAAAAGCAGAGTGGTTGAAATAGAAGCACAAACAAGCTGGAAGAAAAAGCTATGAAAAACACCCACACAGAGTATCAAAAAATTTTTTTTGAATGAAAAGAAGTGAGGACACAAGATGGCAGAGTAGAAGTACGTGCTCTCAATCCCTCTTTTGAGAACACCAGAATCACAGCTAACTGATGAAAAATCATCAACAGGAAGACATTGGAGCTCAGCAAAAAAGATACTGCACATGCAAAGACAAAGGAGAAGCCACAGTGAGACGATAGGAGGGGTGCTATCACAATAAAATCAAATCCCATAACTGCTGGGTGGGTGACTCACAAACAGGAGGACACTAACACCACAGAAGTCCACCCCCTGGACTGAAGGTTCTGAGCCACACGTCAGACTTCCCAACCTGGGGGTCTGGCAACGGAAGGAGGAATTCCTAGAGAATCCGACTTTGAAGGCTAGCGGGATTTGATTGCAGGACTTTGACAGGACTGGGGGAAACAGAGACTCCACTCGTGGAGGGCGCACACAAAATAGTGTGTGCATCAGGATCAAGGGGAAGGAGCGGTGACCCCATAGGAGACTTAACCAGACCTACATGCTAGTGTTGGAGGGTATCCTGCAGAGGCGGGGGGCAGCTGTGGCTCACCAAGGGACAAGGACACTGGCAGCAGAAGTTCTGGGAAGTACTCCTTGGCATGAGCCCTCCCAGAGTCCACCATTAGCCCCATCAAAGAGCACGGGTAGGCTCCAGTGTTCGTTCACCTCAGGCCAAACAACCAACAGGGAGGGAACCCAGCCTTACCCATCAGCAGTCAAGTGGACTAAAGTTTTACTGAGCTCTGCCCAACAGAGCAACAGCCAGCTCTACCCACCACCAGTCCTGCCCATCAAGAAACGTCCACAAGCCTCTTAGATAGCCTCATCCACCAGAGGGCAGACAGCAGAAGCAAGAAGAACTACAATCCTGCAGCATGTGGAGCAAAAACCAAATTCAAAGAAAGACAGACAAGATGAAAAGGCAGAAGGCTATGTACCAGATGAACGAACAAGATAAAATCTCAGAAAAACAACTGAATGAAATGGAGATAGGCAATCTTCCAGAAAAATAATTCAGCATAATGATAGTGAAGATGATCCAGGACCTTGGAAAAAGAATGGAGGCAAAAATCGAGAAGATGAAAGAAATGTTTAAGAAAGACCTAGAAGAATTAAAGAACAAACAAACAGAGATGAACAATACAATAACTGAAGTGAAAAATACACTAGAAGGACTCAATAGCCGAATAACTGAGGCAGAAGAACGGATAAGTGACCTGGAAGACAGAATGGTGGAATTCACTGCTGCAGACCAGAATAAAGAAAAAAGAATGAAAAGAAATGGAGACAGCCTAAGAGACCTCTGGGACAACATTAAATTCAACAACATTCACATTATAGGGGTCCCAGAAGGAGAAGAGAGAGAGAAAGGACCCAAGAAAATATTTGAACATATTATAGTCGAAAACTTCCCTAACATGGGAAAGAAAATAGCCACCCAAGTTCAGGAAGAACAGAGAGTCCCATACTGGATAAATCCAAGGAGAAACATGCCGAGACATATAGTACTCAAATTGGCAAAAACTAAAGACAGAAAAATTATTGAAAGCAGCAAAGGGAAAATGACAACATACAAGGGAACTCCCATAAGGTTAAAAGCTGATTTCTCAGCAGAAACTCTACAAGCCAGAAAGGAGTGGCGAGGTATACTTAAAGTGATGAAAGGGAAGAACCTACAACCAAGATTACTCTACCCAGCAAGGATCTCATTCAGATTCGATGAAGAAATCAAAAGCTTTACAGACAAGCAAAAGCTAGGAGAATTCAGCACCACCATACCAGCTCTACAACAAATACTAAAGGAACTTCTCTAAGTGGGAAAAATAAGAGAAGAAAAGGACCTACAAAAACAAACCCAAAACAATTAAGAAAATGGTCATAGGAACATACATATCGATAATTACCTTAAACGTGAATGTATTAAATGCTCCAACCAAAAGACACAGGCTTGCTGAATGGATACAAACACAGGACCTATATATATGCTGTCTACAAGAGACCAACTTCAGAACTAGGGACACATACAGACTGAATGTGAGGTGGTGGAAAAAGATATTCCATGCAAATGGAAATCAAAAGAAAGCTGGAGTAGCAATATTCATATCAGATAAAATAGACTTTAAAATAAAGAATGTTACAAGAGACAAGGAAGGACACTACGTAATGATCAAGGGATCAATCCAAGAAGAAGATATAACAATTGTAAATGTTTATGCACCCAACATAGGAGCACCTCAATACATAAGGCAACTGCTAACAGCTCTAAAAGGAAATCAACAGTAACGCAAAAAGTGGTGGACTTTAACCCCTCACTTACACCAATGGATGGATCATCCAAACAGAAAATTAATAAGGAAACACAAGCCTTAAATGACACAATAGACCAGATACATTTAATTGATATTTATAGGACATTCCATCCAAAAACAGCAGATTACACTTTCTTCTCAAGTGCACATGGAATATTCTTCAGGATAGATCACATCTTGGGTGACATTCAAGCCTCAGTAAATTTAAGAAAATTGAAATCATATCAAACATCTTTTCTGACCACAACGCTATGAGATTAGAAATCAATTACAGGAAAAAAAAACGAAAAAAACACAAACACATGGAGCCTAAACAATACATTACTAAATAACAAAGAGATCACTGAAGAAATCAAAGAGGAAATCAAAAAATACCTAGAGACAAATAAAAATGAAAACACGACTATCCAAAACCTATGGGTTGCAGCAAAAGCAGTTCTAAGAGGGAAGTTTATAGCTATACAAGCCTACCTCAAGAAACAAGAAAAATCTCAAATAAACAATCTAACATTACATCCAAAGGAACTAGAGAAAAAAGAACAAACAAAACGCAAAGTTAGCTGAAGGAAAGAAATCATAAAGATCAGAGCAGAAATAACTGACATAGAAACAAAGAAAACAATAGCAAAGGTCAGTAAAACTAAAAGTTGGTTCTCTGAAAGATGAACAAAGTTGATAAACAATTAGCCAGACTCATCAAGAAAAAGAGGGAGAGGACTCAAATCAATAAAATTAGAAATGAAAAAGGAGAAGTTACAACAGACATGGTGGAAATACAAAGCATCCTAAGAGACTACTACAAGCAACTCTATGCTAATAAAATGGAAAACCTGGAAGAAATGGACAAATTCTTAGAAAGGTATAACCTTCCAAGACTGAAGCAGGAAGAAATAGAAAATATGAACAGACCAATCACAAGTAATGAAATTGAAACTGTGATTAAAAATCTTCCAACAAACAAAAGTCCAGGACCAGGTGGCTTCACAGGTGAATTCTATCAAACATTTAGAGAAGAGCTAACACCAATTATTCTCAAATTCTTCCCAAAAATTGCAGGGGAGGGAACACTCCCAAAGTCATTCTACAAGGCCACCATCACCCTGATACCAAACTCAGACAAAGACACTACAAAAAGAGAAAATTATACCAATATCACTGATGAATAAAGATGCAAAATCCTCAACAAAATACTAGCATACTATATCCAACAACACATTAAAAGGACCATACACCATGATCAAGTGGGATTTATCCCAGAGATGCAGGGATTCTTCAGTATTCGCAAATCAATCAATGTGATACACCATATCAACAAATTGAAGAATAAAAACCATATGATCATCTCAATAGATGCAGAAAAAGCTTTTGACAAAATTCAACACTGATTTATGATAAAAACTCTCCAGAAAGTGAACATAGAGGGAACCTACTTCAACATAATAAAGGCCATATACGACAAACCCACAGCAAACATCATTCTCAATGGTGAAAAACTGAAAGCATTTTCTCTAAGATCAGGAACAAGACAAGGATGTCCACTCTCACCACTATTATTCAACATAGTTTTGGAAGTCCTAGCCATGGCAGTCAGAGAAGAAAAAGAAGTAAAAGGAATACAAATTGGAAAAGAAGAAGTAAAACTGTCACTGTTTGCAGATGACATGATACTATACATAGAGAATCCTAAAGACGCCACCAGTAAACTACTAGAGCTAATCATTGAATTTGGTAAACTTGCAGGATACAAAATTAATGCACAGAAATCTCTTGCATTCCTATGCACTAATGATGAAAAATCTGAAAGGGAAATTAAGGAAACAAAAAGATTAAAATACCTAGGAATAAACCTACCTAGGGAGGCAAAAGACCTGTATGCAGAAAACTATAAGACACTGATGAAAGAAATTAAAGATGATACAAGCAGATGGAGAGATATGCCATGTTCTTGCATTGGAAGAATGAATATTGTGAAAATGACTATACTACCCAAAGCAATCTACAGATTCAATGCAATCCCTATCAAATTACCAATGGCATTTTTTACAGAACTAGAACAAAAATCTTACGATTTGTATGGAGACACAAAAGACCCCGAATAGCCAAAGCAGTCTGGAGGGAAAGAAACGGAGCTGGAGGAATCAGACTCTCTGACTTCAGACTACACTACAAAGCTACAGTAATCAAGACAGTATGGTACTGGGGAAAAAAAAACCAGAAATATAGATCAATCGAACAGGATAGAAAGCCCAGAGATAAACCCATGCACCTATGGTCAACTAATCTATGAAAAAGGAGGCAAGGATATACAATGGAGAAAAGACAGTCTCTTCAATAAGTGGTGCTGGGAAAACTGGACAGCTACATGAAGAAGAATGAAATTATAACATTCCCTAACACCATACACAAAAATAAACTCAAAATGGATTAGAGATCTAAATGTAATACTGGGCACTATAAAACTCTTAGAGGAAAACATAGGAACACTCTTTGACATAAATCACAGCAAGATCTTTTTTGGTCCACCTCCTAGAGTAATGGAAATAAAAATAAACAAATGGGACCTAATGAAACTTAAAAGCTTTTGCACAGCAAAGGAAACCATATACAAGACAAAAAGACAACCCTCAGAATGGGAGAAAATATTTGCAAATGAATCATCGGACAAAAAATTAATCTCCAAAATATATAAACAGCTCATGCAGCTCAATATTAAAAAAACAAACAACCCAATCGAAAAATGGGCAGAAGACCTAAATAGACATTTCTCCAAAGAAGACATACAGATGGCCAAGAAGCACATGAAAAGCTGCTCAACATCACTAATTATTAGAGAAATGCAAATCAAAAGTACAATGAGGTATCACCTCACACCAGTTAGAATGGGCATCATCAGAAAATCTACAAACTACAAATGCTGGAGAGGGTGTGGAAAGAAAGGAACCCTCTTGCACTGTTGGTGGGAATGTAAATTGATACAGCCACTATGGAGAACAGTATGGAGATTCCTTAAAGAACTAAAAATAGAATTACCATATGACCCAGCAATCCAACTACTGGCCATGTACCCAGAGAAAAGCATAATTCAAAAAGACACATGTACCCCCAATGTTCATTGCAGCACTATTTACAATAGCCAGGTCATGGAAGCAACCTAAATGCCCATTGACAGATGAATGGATAAAGAAGCTGTGGTACATATATACAATGGAATATTACTCAGCCATAAAAAGGATCAAAATTGGGTCATTTGTAGAGACGTGGATGCATCTAGAGACTGTCATACAGAGTGAAGTAAGTCAGAAAGAGAAAAACAAATATCGTATAGTAATGCATATATGTGGAACCTAGAAAATGGTACAGATGAACTGGTTTGCAGAGCAGAAATTGATTCATAGAAGTAGAGAAATAAACGTATGGACACCAAGGGGGGAAAGCAGCAGAGGGTGGGGGTTGTTGTGTGATGAATTGGGAGACTGGGATTGACATGTATACACTGATGTGTATAAAATGATGACTAAGAAGAAAAAATAAATAAATAAAAATTAAACATACAAAAAAGAAAAGAAGTGAGGACACCTTAAGGAACTTCTGAGACAATATCAAGTGGAATAACATTCACATTATGGGACTCCTAGGAGTAGAAGGTAGAGAGGAAGAGCCAGAAAACTTATTTGAAGAAATAATAGCCTAAAAATTCCCTAATCTGGGGAAGGAAACAGACATCAAAATCCAAGAATCCTAGAGAGTTCCAAGTAAAATGAAACCAAAGAGATACACACCAAGAAAAATTATAATTTAAAAGGTGAAAGCTAAAGAAAGACTCCTAAAAGCAGCAAGAGAAAAGCATACAACATATATCCAAACTTATTACATACAAGGGAAACCCAATAAGACTATCAGCAGATTTGCAGGAGAAACTTTACAGGCAAGAAGGGAGTGGCATGACATATATAAAGGGCTAAGAAAAACCACATGATCATCTTAATAGCCACAGAAAAAGCATATGACAAAATTCAACATCCATTCATGATAAAAACTTTCACTAAAGTGGGTATAGAGGGAAATATCTCAACATAATAAAAGCCATTTATGACAAATGCAGAGCCAACATAATACTCAATGGTGAAAAGCTGAAAGCTTTCCACCTAAATTCAGGAACATATATTTATATTATATTTATTATTTTATCCTCCTTAATAATTATATTATTTGTATTGCTGTTGCCTTTACTTACTTGAGTAAATCAGTAGTCAACTGACAATGAAGACTTGATTCCACCTTTTAATATTATGTTTAAATATATTTCTCTTGTATTTCCTGCTATTTTTTGCTTTATTGATTCTGATGCCATATTGTTTGGTACATAATGATTTATAGCACAAGGAGTATAAGAGTTTATCTTTTCTAAATACTTTAACAGTTTTTGATTTGAATACAAATTGTCAAATAGAATTAACAAGATCTCAAGCCATTGTTGTCTTCTTCTTCTTCTCCTTCTTCTTCTTCTTTTTCTCTTCTTGTTCTTCTCTCTCCCTTTCTCCTCCTCTTCATCATCACCATTCTTTTATTTTCTATGATTTTCTTTTTTTAGCATTTGTCTAGAATTCCATTTTTTTACCTTCTTAATGATCAACATTTTGGTATAATCCTGTTTCATATATATATACATATATATCTTATTTTTCAGTCCAAAATGAGATATTTTCTTTAATTGTGGTTTACCCCAACTATATTATTTTGATTATTTTGATATGACCTAATTCAGTCAATTTTTACATTATACTGAACCTGCATCTTTGTTTTTGATCAATATTTGTATTCCTTTACTGTAATCATGCATGTGAGTGTGTGTGTATACCATATGTAAATATGATGTTTGCATCTTCTGTGAAGTTGAAGGCTTGTATCCTCATTTCTTTTATTCCCTACGAATTATCCTTACAACTGCAATTAGTATACAAAGACTTGTGTGTATTTAGTAAAATTAGAGGCTACTGACCCTCTAGGAAAGATGAGAAAATTAGCACAATTATACCTTTTCTTTTCTTCTCTCCTGTAGTTTGCTATTTTATTCTAACTATCATTATTTTTAGCTATGGTAGTTAGTTTTAGAATACAAATAACACACCTAATTTTCTTTCACTTTCACTTTCTATTAACATGGATGAGCAAAAGAATGTATTGATAATAGATGATATCATCCTTCCCCACTTCCTGGCTTGTGTTTATACTGCCAATTATTTAACACATTTTCTCTTTAAGTATATCCTTCACACCTTTTTAGTTTTCAGTTCTTTATATAAGTGAGTATTGGAAGACAATTCTCTATGATTCTCTCACATTTGTGCTTATCTCGTGAGCAAGGCACTGACTGCACCTTATCTTGAACTATGTTTCTAAGAACATTTGTATAGCAAACAGCCTTGGAAGATAGAGGGTGACTAGGGACATCAGGACCCAAGAAACAATACAATGGTGAGTTGCATGGGTTTTTATTTTGGCATTATACATCTCAGACTAGACGCTGAAGAAAGCAGCCACCAGAAAAACCAACCAACAAACAAACAAAAAAAGCTTGCTGTCTCTAGCCAAATGACTGGAAAAGTGGCAACCAAGCAAGACAGAAAATTTTCAGATAATAACCACTCTACTCCAACCAAACACCACAGAAAAACCTGTACTCCCACATACAAACTCATCAGCAAAGTCTAGTGGGAAGCCTAGATGTCCACTCTCACATGCTGAAATGAGAAGTCTCTCTTCCCCCTACCTTTCCTCCTGGATGCTGTCAGAGGATGCCAAGTACAGAGCCTAGACTTCCATCCCTACCCAGTAATAATGAGGCACCTACCTCTCTCTGCAGTGTAAATAAAGGATACATTTGGAGCAGTAACAGGGCAACCTAGTTCTCTCAGGAAGAGTGGCATCACCAGAAGCCTGGTGCAGAGCCTGAACTCCCACCCCCATCCAGCAGTAACGAGGTACCCCACTGCTCCTGAGGCACTAATGGAGGCCAGTAGGGAACAAATAAATGTAAATTAAATAAACAAAAGATAAGTGAAATAATTGAAAAGAATGGAAAGCCCCCCAAAAGAAACAAAAGATATAAAGATAAGCCAAGTGGAAATTTTTAGAATTGAAAAACACAGTAATCTAAATAAAAAACTCAATGGATGGGCTGAATAGCAGATTGGAAAGGACAAAGGAAAGAATCAATGAACTGGAAGATAGAACAATAAAATTACACACTCTGGATAACATAGAGAAAATAAACTGGAAAAAATAAAAAAGAACAGAGCCTCAGAGACTAGTGGGATTCTACCAAAGGATCTAACATTAATGTCATTGGAGTTCAAGAAGGAGAGGAGAAAGAGAGTGGGGCTGAAAAAATATTCAAAGAAATAATGGCATGAAAGGAATAATGGAATGATAAATTCAAAAAAATCCACAGCAAGACACATCACAATTAAATTATGAAAACTAAAGAAATAGAAAAAACTTTGAAAACACCTTTCCGATAGGATAAAACAATTCCAGCAAAAGTAGATTTTTTTCATCAAAGAACAAGAAGGTCTGAATAAAGTGTCACAACATTTTTCCAGTGTTGAAAGAAAAGAAATGTCAATCCACAATTCTATATCTAGCAAAAATACGTTCCAAAGTGATGAGGAAATTAAACATTTTTGGATGATAAAAAAAAAAATGAATTCGTCTCCAGCAGACCTACACTTTAAAAATGGATAAAGAAAGTTATTTAAGAGGAAAGGAAATTGTAGAAAAGTTGGAACATCAGGAAGGAAGGAAAAACAACAGAAAAAGTAAAAATATGGTTAAATTAAATAGACTTTCTTCGCCCACTTGAATTTTCTAAATTTTGTTTAACAGTTGAAGCAAAAATTAAAACACCATCTGATGAAATTCTTGAAATATGTAGAGGAAATATTTGACATCATTATATAATAAATGGAAGAAGGTAAAGGAACCTCATGCCAAATGAGAAGATCAATGCAGAAATTAGGGGAATTTCACTTAGATTTATAAGGTAGACTCTGATGGTGTCTAAGTTTTATTCAGTTGGTCTGGTTTGAGACCATGGGCATGGTTAATGTCAATATTGCAGTTTGACATTATCCTTTGTCTTAGAGTCTTATTAACAGTAGCCTTAACTAAATGCTATATGAGAATAAATAAATAAATAAATAAATGGATTGGGTTCTAGCCTCTATCAGTCAGATAAATCACAGTGGCTAAAGGAGTAGAATACTAATGAGAAAATTCTCCAAAAGCTAATATGATGTAGAAATAATAGATGGATATTCTTGAAGGACAATCCTTCACGTGTCTCTCACCTTTCTGTACATGATGCAAGTGAGGTAATAGCTGTCCTCTGTTCCAGACTATCTTTTCAAGGATGTTTGCATTGCACACCAGTGAATACCAGTTATTCTACACGGCCATTTGAGAGCCATCAATCTACTGTAGTTTCTTCTTTCTCGAGTGATGAATTCCTTTCTCAGAGTCCCCAGTGAGCTACACTTGAGAGTTCTGACCATGACTACAGTCAGATTTTGATGAGTATTTGGCTTCTCTTTTTGGAGTTAGGTCTTTCAGGCTTCTTGTGTTTAAAAGTCATGGGATATCTAGATGGAAATTTCAAGCATGGATTGGGAATATAAAAAAGATGCTCAGGAGACAGGTCAGGGTTAAAGGCCACATTTGGAAGTCAACATTGTAAATGTACCAGTTGAAGTCATAGGGATGAATGAATTCTTCCATGGAGGGTGTGCTAAAGTTGAGGTCTGAATTTCAAATCACCCTCACTTTTAGTTCTGCAATAGGGTATTAGGAGAAAGGTCATGGCAAACAAGGGTCATGGAAACAAAGGATAAATTTTTTCATAGAAAATTGTCAATAATATCTAAAAGATATTATCAATAAGTAAATGAACTCTAATTCCAGGAAACTGAGCTAAGCCACATTTGGTGGGATAACAGATTCCTTAAAGATAGATATCATAAATATATATAATTGGTATGGCCCACTTCACCAGCTTGGGGTAAAAATATAAGCATTTCTCATTTATTTATGCAATAATTTTCTTAACACCATATGTTGCCATTAGCAAGAAATTCAGTAGCTCCCTTCCGGGCCTTCCTCCTGTGCCCACTCCACTAGCCTAACAACCCGAAGGTTAGTTTGGGTTTGGACTTACTCAATTAAAAGAGGAGAGAGACCTACCTCAAATTCCAAGTTTAGAGGGAGAACTAAGAAGCCCAATAAGCACACCAGTCCTACAGCTTCTGAAAATAACTTGACCTGCAGAGACCCACAATACTTGTTTACTGTTGTGGGGCCCCTACCTTTCCATATCCTTGTGTGGTCCCACGCTTAGACTTCAAAGTTGTAACTCTTCTAAGTAGACTTCAAAGTTGTAACTCTTCTAAGTCACATCCATGTGGTCTGTATTCTATCAAAGCTTGATAGAGCACCAGAATGTCTGGTATTAAAAGTTCACATACAGTTGGCCATAGCCTGCCTCTCAGAGTCTCGTGTCTGCCATCATTCCTGAGACTTCTTTCTCTCCTAGAGTTCCACTTGGGGTGTAGGAGGTGTTTCAAACTTTATATCTCCTGGTAGCATAAGTTAAAATCTTGGACTTATTGTATGTGGTAGGCAGAATAATGGCCACCCAAAGATGGTTACATCTTAATCCTTGGAAACTGTTATATATTACATAGCAAAGGAGAATTGAGTTGCCTAATCAGGTGACCTTAAAACAGAGAGTTTATACTGGAATATCTAGGTGGGTCCAATGTAATCACAAGCACCCTTAAAAGTGGAAGAGAGAGACAGGAGGGTCAGTGTGATTTGATGTGAAAAATAATTATCCAGCTATTTCTGGAGGAAAGGGTCATGATCCAAGGAATGCAGGTAGCTCATAGAAGCTGGAGAAAGCAAGGAAATGGATTATTCTCCCTAGAGACTCCAGGAAGGAATGTAGTTCTGCTGACTCCTTGGTTTTAGCCTCATGAGTCTCATGTCAGACTCTGACCTACAGAGCTGTAGGATAATAAATTTGTGCTTTTTAAGCCACTAAGTTTGTGGTAATTTGTTGCAGCAGCAATAGAAAACTAATACAACTTACCTTTGCATAATGAGGAGGCCACAGAGGGTGTCTTTGCAGAATAGAGTTCTCCCAAAGTGCCTCTCTACCTCTGCTTATAGAGAAGCAGCTGGCAGATAATTTAGACTAACAAGGGGCCCCCTTGTCTAAATTTGGAAGTAAAGTGGCCATTTTTACCCATGAGCATAGCTTCTGGTCTTCATACATGTGCGTATGTGCTTATGTTGAAGTGGTTGTAGACTCTTTTCTTTCTTTTTTTCTTTTTACTAAGCATTGGAAAAAAAAAAAGAAAGAAAACTTCAGAATCGAAGCCCCAAGTTCACAAATTTTATCTTCCTGACAAATTCCAAAATTGAATTTTGCTTAAAGGATCCCATGCTACCTATTCCATATGTGATGGCTGCTAAACCACTTAGGAGGAGTTATCCTTTTGCTTTAAAAACTTCTTTGTAAGAAGTCTTCAGCCCAATCCGCCAAAGCAGCCTGCTGTTACCCATTGTTCATCTTTGTTATTCAAATCATTGCAGTAGGCAGATAGGAAGTATTTACTCAGCTAAAATGGAAAAATTTGCATAGTAAAGGGATAGAAGCCATGTTATTACCATAATAATAGAGAATTGTTCTGTAAATATAAGTGGAGTTGTGAATATAGCAGTATTCTCAGTCTGAAAGGGTCATTTTATACACCCAATTAATATAGGAACTCATCAGACTTCTGTGGGAAAAAATAAGTTGCTTCTTACAAGAAATGTAGTTTACCAGAAAAGATAAAGAACTTTTTTGGGAAAGTTTTGAATACAAAAACATAATTGAATGATGAGCTCTTACCTCAGTTAGAAGGCAAAATGTAAGAAGTATTAGGATAAAACTTGTGGCTATAAAACTGCTAGGTGGTGTCTCGGGGGGCTCCAAGGAGCTCCAGTTCTTTATGTCTCAGCACAGAAAGAACTCAGCAAGAGGCAAAGTGATAGATAAGAAGTGATATATTAGAATAGGACTCCTGTGAGGCTTACAGTGGGCAGGTGAGAGGGTGCCATGCCCCAAGAACTTAGTGGGCTACAGTTTTATAATCAAAGGAAAAGTGGGGAGAGGGGAAGACCACCTTCTTCCTCATTCTTGAATAGATGTCATGCTTCCATCATCAGTTCCTCCTCCATGTTGGGCAGGGGAGTTTTCTTGTCCCTACACGGTCAAGGTAGGACTGTCATGGCACAAAGAAAATTGAGCAAAAAGGTGGTAACATATGCTAAAAATGGTAAATCATCTCAGGTTTTAGTATAATGTCACGTTTTCCTTATATTTTTGTTTTTCATGCACACAGAGGAGGGTGTCCTAGGAATAATTAACTTATTGAGCTCACTGGGCAGGATGTGGGTCTCATGCCACCACTGTTTTATTGTTTTGGGGCATGTCTCATTCTTCTGTTGCATGGTTTTGTTGCTAAGCAAGCCTGCTTGGTTTTGTGGTTAAGCAAACCTGTTTTCTTGAGTGAACATTAACTTACAGGAGTCTCCCATACTTTCTTCTCTACTTACAATCCCCTAGTGGGATTAACTATTTAATTACCTACTTTGTGCCTTTACTCTGTCCCTATCAGCTATGGGCATCACTAGAAGTTCTCTGTTTTTTGTGTTTTTTTTTTTTTAATTTATTGGAATAATTATGAGCTACTTTTAAATGAGCATGAGTTGAGTAAAGAGTGACCAGGTAGAAGATCTGGAGATTTCTCAGGGCTTCTATTTAAGTGCATGTTCTACCCAGTCATTTCAGTGGATGACCTCGAGGGAGGAAGTATCAGAGGAGGAGGGAGATATTAGAGGGGTATTTCAGGCAGCAATATTCAGAGGGATTTAATTTCAGAGAGAAAGAGTAAGGAGATGTAAAGGCAATGTTGAGTCAGAGCAAAGGAGGAAGAAATGGAAAGGGAAAAAATAAGATGAGATGCAGAAGGTGAGGAAGAAACTGGCAGCCCTCTCATCTCCAACTTGCAGACCCCCACTCAGGGTGATGACTCCCTCCCCCAGCCTAGTCTCCTGTCCAGCAAGGTTGCGAAGGACTGTCCATCAAAGCTTGCGGTCCTACTGCCTTATCACCCAGATTGAGGGGGGTGTCTGAAAAATGCTTGGAGAAGCCCCAATATGATGGGGATGGGGGCATAGGCCCCTTCCTTAGGGAGAGATCCAGATCTCATCTCCCAAAACCAGTGAAATTTCTAGAGAGAAGAGACATCACAGCCAGCACTCCTCTGGCCTGTGAGAGAGAGAGAGAGTCCTTCATACCCCATTTTCAGTTTACCTCTGTGAGGCTGGGGTGTCCCAGGCTACTGATTATTTCACCAGCACTTGTATGCTTTTGTTGATGCAAATAATCAGTAAACAATCTATAGTAACATACAAGAGAGTTTTATTCCAGCCAAACTGAGATTTATAGCCCAGGAAGCATCCTCTCTGAGGGGACCACTTTGAAGAGTTGGGGAAGAGCCAGTATTTATTAATTTTTGGCTAGGGCAATACATGTAGTCAAGCATACATCTTGGTAAAACATTACTGCTAATCACAAAGAACAGATATCGCAAGTTGATGATTTTAGTGCCTTTCTATATACAGGAAGATGCAAGAATCTGAGGTTGCTGAAATTCTTCCTGAGGTATGCAACTTAACTATCTAGGGGCCATTTATTCAAGCACAGAGTGCCTCATCCTGTTTTGTTTTCTTTTTTCCTGAATTCTCCTCAAGGCACACTGTCAGTGGGCAACTGCAGTGGGTTGCAAATTAGCCCTTTGTATAAGTGGGTGGTGGGCAACATTCTTCTCTTTATGGTTAAAGCAGATGTACAATGTATGTTTGACTGGCCATAAGACAGACAGGCTGTTTTAGTTAGCATAAAGTTCAAGCCAAATCATGTATAAGTCAGAATGACTTCCCCATACCTTAATATGTGAAAACTTCTTCCATCACTTTAAAATGAAAGTACAAAGAGGTCCCAGAACTGGGGTCATCAAAAAGGGACAATGTCCTCACAGAGGACTAACAACACCCTTTCCTTGCAAATTTTTTTTTCCTTCTTTTCTCCAACCCCCAAAGCTCTCTTCTGATGTATTGTAAGCACTTGTGGTGGTTTTTACACCTCCCATCGAGGAGCCAGTGGGATGTAAAGCGTCAGGACTCTGCCTACAAGAGGCCATGTGTAAGCCCCAGGCCCGCTCTTTGCTTGTGTGATATTTACCAAGGTTCCAAAACCTTGAATTTCAATTATTCCTCTATAAAATGGGAGTCATGGTGGTTTAGAGGATTAAGTGAGAGAACATATGTAAACCACCCCAGCCATAATAGCATATAACCTATAGACAGAACACCGGAAGACTTAGTGATGGTGCTTGTACGGGTTTCCTGTTGTTGCTGTAACAAGCTATCAAAAACGTAAAGCCTTAAAACAATACAAAATTTATTATCTTGCTGTGCTGGAGATCAGAAGTTTGACACACGTCTCACTGAGCTAAAATCAAGGTGTTGGCAGGGCTGTGCTCCTTCTGGAGCCTCTAGGGGAGAATTTGTTTCCTTGCCTTTCTGGCTTCTTAAGACCATCTGCCTTCCTTGGCTCATGGCCCTGCCTCACTCTGATCTCTGACCTCTGACCTCTGCTTCCATCATCACATCTTCTCTACTCTGACCTTCCTGCCTCCTTCCTTCCCTTGTAAGGATGCTTGTGTTGACATCGAGCCCACCAGGATAATCCAGGATAATCCTCTCAATTCAAGACTTCCTTAACTTAGTTCCATCTGCAAAATTCCTTTGTAGTACAAAGTAATATATTCCCAAGTTCTGAGAATCGATGTGTGTGCTGTTGGGGGCCATCACTCTGTCTACGTCAGGTACTAAAACAAAATGCAAGTGCTATGAGGCTCGATCAAGTGAAAAGCAAAGATGTGGTTGGAGAGAATTGAGAGGGAATGGTAAGAGTACAGTCACCTCATCCTACGTGGTGGGGGTGTGTGAAGAGTGTCCGGAGATAGATCTAATGGACCGAACAGGAATAGAGTCTGAATACTATTTAAAGATACTAGACAACCAATAGAGAAAGTGGAATAACTCATGTCAAAAATTAGAAGGCGGGGCTTCCCTGGTGGCGCAGTGGTTGAGAATCTGCCTGCTAATGCAGGGGACACGGGTTCGGGCCCTGGTCTGGGAAGATCCCACATGCCGCGGAGCAACTAGGCCCGTGAGCCACAATTACTGAGCCTGCGCATCTGGAGCCTGTGCTCCACAACAAGAGAGGCCGCGATAGTGAAAAGGCCCGAGCACCGTGATGAAGAGTGGCCCCCGCTCACCGCAACTAGAGAAAGCCCTCGCACAGAAACGAAGACCCAACACAGCCAAGAATAAATATAAAAATAAATAAATAAAGATTACTAAAAGCACAATCCATTTAATTAAAAAAAAAAAAATTAGAAGGCGGCAAGGACAAGTAAGTAGCTGGTAAAAAAGTGAACTAAAATTTCATCATTAAGAATGTGTAGTCAGTGTGTGAAGTCTAAAGGTACAAAACAATCTCAAGAAATAGGGCACTTAGAGCTATGGAAATAACCACTGCCAGAATTTAAAATATTCTTTCTTGTGTTACAACATCCATATTCTCTCTCTCACTCACTCTCTCTCTCCTTTCCTCCCTCTCTCTCTCATTCTTACTTTGCTTTTTTTAACTTTCCTTTTGCTGGAGAAAAACATCGAGAGAGAAAAAGCATTTTTGAGGTCCCAGCTTATTGAAAATTCCTTTGGTTTGGCTCTCACAGAGCAAGGTTACATCTTCTGGAAATCGAAGAAGCTCTAGTCTGCTGGCATTGCTCATCCAGTGTTCTCTCCCACATGTTGCCCCCTTTCTTCAAATCCTGGTTGATGGAGTCTTAGTGGGTGGGGACTTAAGCACATGTTCTCAGCCAACTGCATTCAACCAGACATTCTGGAGCTGCATCTGTGCAGGCCTGTAACACTTTCCCAAAACCAAGGGCATGCACCTTGCAAATAGCAGGTGTGTGAATCATTGCTCTTGACACCTTCATGCCATGTACTCTGGGGGTACACCATAGCGCCAGCTAAAGGAGGCAGTCCCTGAGGTTGGGCTTTAAAAAACTGCTATGTGCCTGCATTGATTTGATTTTTAAAAATTATGAGGCACAGATGTTTTACTGGAGAAAGCACTACGTAAGGACATCAGCAAGGGTGTTACTGGAAAGGTGTCAAGTGTGAATAAGAAAAAGAGGAACTCGGGACCCTCTTCTGCCTTTAGTTTTGGTCCTGTCATTGGAAAGCATAAAACAAAAGGTAGCAGAAAAGTCTTTACAGGCCTGGGGATCTGACACAAGGCAGCCTGTGTTTGAAGTACAGTGGGCACCACTCACACATGGTAATTCATGTAAGCAAAGCACTTATAATCATGCCTGGCATGTAGTAAACAATCAGTGTTTTAGAGGGACCCCCAGTTCACAGAATTGATTATTAGTATAAGTAATGTGCCCTCCTCCAGGCAGAAAAGCAGTCATCAAAGGGAGTCTGCTTTTCAGTTCTGAGTCCAAGCAGAAGAGATTCTTCCCCAGAGACTGTAAACTGGGTCCGGGCCCAGGAAGGTGGCACAGACGTGAGAACAGGGACCATGTGTGGGGATCAGGGTCATGGCCGTTTTTGTTAGATGTGGACGCTCAGACCCCTTACTGACCTTCTTCCCCCAGAAGCAGACCTGGAGACAAGACCCCGGTGGGAGGAGTTTATCTGGCAGGTGCAGCGGGTACTTCAGCAGGAAGTGGGGCAGGAGACAGAAGAGAAAGGACAAGAAGGCAGCCATTGAGGGGCCATGATCAGGCCAGCATCAGTGTAGGCCATGCAACTCCACCCCACCAGGAAACTGTGGAACCACAGTTCAGAGGGATGAAGGAGGTGGGCATTTATACACCAACTTGTATAATTCCCAGCACTGAGACCATGTGGATGTGGCCAGAGAGGCTCCTGAAGTTCAGGAGATGCTCTCAGGTAAAGAGGAGATGCAGATAGGATCGAGGCAGAGCCCACAGACCAGAGCATGTGGTAGTAGTACACATATATGTTCTGCAACATATACATTTAGGGAGAAGATTCTGGAACCCACCACAGATAGATCCAGGTAAAGCCCATTCTTTCCAGAAGGTGGCTTGGATATGGCAATCCTCACAAGACTTGCCCGTTGCTGACACTGAGGGCAGGAGGAGCACGTGTGAAGAACACAGACTCTGCAGGCAGACTGTCTGGGACTGAATCCCTGCTCTGCCACCTACTAACTCTGGGACCTTAAGCAAATCACTTAGTGTCTCCATGCCTCACTTTTCCCCTCTGTAGAATGGGGATGATAATCATACTTCCTTGATAAAGTTGCTGTTAGGGTTTAATGTGTTCATATAGATAAAGCACTTAAAAAATGCCCAGCCACAATAAGTGCTCAAACATTTTTTTTATTCTATTATCTTTGGTGAATTGCTTTTGTTTATAAGTGCTCTGAAATAGCAGGTGCTCAAAGGTTTTAACAATAATTTATTCGCTATAACACACCAAGATTTGATGGAGGCATTGCTGTGAACACGAGGCCTTCATTCTACCATGAGCTGGTCTCCAGAGAACCAGAGAAGGTGTGTGGTCAGTGAGCTGGCCATAGAGGTCACTTACAGAGTAGCTTTGCTACCTAAAGAGCTCCTGCTAGTTTATGACAATAATCTGACCTTCATTTCTGAATCCCAGTAGCTTATAGATATAAAGGAAATAACCTAGAAAAAAAATAAGGTTTTAAAGACACCCTGTGACATGTGCAAATTCTTCAAATAGGTAATTTTCGAGACATTTGACCATATTTAATGTGGGCAACGGGGCACCATGTGCTCTGTCATTTAGTGTCACCATCAGTTCCAGCAAAGGTGACATGGCTTCTATTACAGGCATGTTAATAAGGTTTATAAATAGAGATGAAGGAAAGCACAAAACCTTTATCACTTTTTTTTTCATGCATGGAATAAAACGAGAATTCCATTTTTTAAAATGCTTTTCTAATGCCTTCCAAGGAACAAGGTTCAAATTGTACCTCCTAATGAGATAGGATCTCATCTGGATCTGTTGCTATGCACTCTTCAAAGTCCTCTCCAGGTGGATTCAGTGCTTTCCAGCTGAGACTGGTTTTTGCTAGAAGCAGTTAGATTTTCACAGTTCCATCCAAGGCAAGGAAGGGGAGTTGGCCTTAGACTGCACTGCACTCTGCTGGACGACAGAGGCCAAGTCAGGCAGGGAAATTCTCAGAAGTATTGTTCTTCATTTTTAACGAAGTTTATGAAAATTGTACAGGAGCGTCACATGGAAAGCAAAGTGAGGCTGTCACAGTTGCAAAGCCTCTTACTCTTCAGAGGCAAACTTAGGTGGTCAGTGGTGCATTTGGAGATCAAGAGACTGTAAGTGTTTCAAGGACAGCTGGATTCCAGCTCTGGTGGTCCCAGCTGTGCCATCTTGAGCAAATTGGTCAACCCCTCTAAGTCTCAGTTTTCTCATCTGTGGAATGAGATAATTCATAAGGAGATCCAAAAATTAAAGGAGAAAGTATATGTAAAGTCATTCATTAGCAGAATGACACTTAGTACTTCAATAAAAGTTGGTTATCATCAACCTCCTCCTTTAAGACACAAAAATTCGAAGGTCTTGACTGAGGGTCCTAAGGTTATATGTCTGCTTAGGGATGGAGGAGGGGGTAATCCCAGGCCAGAACCACCCACCTTCCCGCAAGTGTCCTGGGCTCCAATGAGCTCCTTTCACTCCCCGCACCTAGGTGCTGCCTCAGTGGACACCTGGCCTTGACCCTTGCCTGACTAACCATGTCACCCCACAAGGAAATGTTGAAATGTTGCCTTCCTCCCCAACAGAAGAGTTCACTCATAGGTACCACAGGCTCTGTTAAGCAGAGGGCAATGTGAAGCTAGCATGATTCTCAAAATGGAGAGAAAATTCCCTATGCTGAGAGCAACTGGGTTGGGCCAGCAGGGTCCAAGAGCAGGGACCATCAACTGACTGACCTTACTGAACCATTGGAATGTTCATTCACTCATTTTATATCTATTCATTTGCAAGTATTTACTAACATCACTTGCTAAGCAAGTCTTCTCACCACTCACAGAGAAAAAAAGAACAGAGTATGAAAATGGGGCTCCAGATGGGCTCTGAAACATCCTTGAGCATCTGGTAGGTGGACTGGTTCCCCTTTTGTGTGGTTTGTCACACTCCCAGGACTGTGACTGAAACCCCTACCAGGGCATTTCCATAATATCCTGCGGAGTGAACAGTCCTTTCAGTAAACAAGTTTGAGCAAGTGAGGGTTCATATTGACTTAAAACATTATGCCATCAAAATAACATATATGCTAACCGGGGCCATCCACATACTGTCTCAACATCATGGCTGTCTTTTTAGTAGATTCCATAGGCGTAATTGAGCATCGGGCCCTCATAGCCCCCCAGGGTCATTACACAAGGACAGGCCTAAATCACCACTGCTAACGGGTTTGGATTGGAATTCCAGAAATAACCCCAGCTGGGTCACATTCAGTAGACTATTCAATCTTTCCTGTCTTCAACTTCTCATTGGATCGTGGGAATAATAATATTAATCTTGCAAAATTTTGGAAGAATTAAAGAAAGTAAATGTCAAGCTCCTGGTTTCCTAAATAGAATGGGCACTAAGTAAATCGTTATTATTATAGCCATTTACTATATAGATTATATAGCCATTGTTATTATTTCACACCTAAACAAAATACACATGTGAACTGTGTATATGTAAGTTTATATATACACACTGGTGCATATAAAAACATGGATGCTGATTTCTGTTTCTGTATGTAAAATATTTAGTCTAGTACTGGAAAAGAGGAAAGAATGTATACTCTTGATATTACAAGGGGTAAATATGCTTACTTAGCCAAATGAAAAATAAAAAGGATACTGCTTTGGGTCATGAAGACAGCTGTTTTTTATCTTTTGAGGCAAGGAAAAGACATGTTTTAAGGAAAGCTCTGGAGATAGATAGCCACTAAATTAAAATGAGATTTAAAATTGTTTGAGGAATGAAATCAGTGTTTCTCCTCATTTGTTTTCTTAAGTATTTTGAAGAAATAAAAGCAAATTATATCTATATAAGTATGTATTTTAGGTTGACTTACTTACATTTTTGCAATGCAAGAAGTTAATAGCCATCTTGTAGAAATGCACTGCTACTAACACACTAAGCAGTCATCACCTTCCCACCCCCAAAAGAAAGTATTGTTCTCTAGCATCTGCTACTTTCAGATGAGCAAGTGAAGGCAGAAGGGAGTTACAATGACAGCAACCCCATGCGTGAGGTTATAGGAGCACCCAGCCTATGATCTCAGACGCCAGACTGTAGTATTCTACCACTTCTTAGCTGTCTGACCTTGGGCAAATTCTATGCCAGCCTATACATCATTTTCCTCTATTATAAAATGGAGATAATAGCTCCCCAACCTTATTTCAAGATTAAATCAGTTAATACATATAGAACAGCACATAGTTAACACTGTTTGTGAAAGAATGCTTTTGACTTTAGTAGTATTTTAAAACCCTTTCAATTCAAAACAAACCCTAAGTCCTTTTGGAGAAGTTACACTTGAAAATGAAAGGAAACTTCCTCAATCAAGGGCATCTATGGAAAACCTATAGTTAATATTACACTTTATGGTGCTACAGTGAATGTTTTCCCTAAATTGGGAAGGAGACAGGAATGTTCACTCTCACCTATTCTGGTCACCCTGTATTAGAGGTCTTAAGCATTGCAATAAGGCAAGAAAGTAGAAATTTAAAAAAATTTAAAAGCATAAAGATGAGAAAGGAAAAGTAAAACTGTCTCTATTTGCATATGACACAACTGCTTACATCAAAAATCCTGAGGAATCTATAAAGAAACTACTATAACACACAAGTGAATTTACTAAGGTCTCAGGACACAAAGTAAATCTACAAATTTCAATTGTATACATATGTACTATCAGTAAAATTTTGGAAATAAAATTCACAAAACTTATACCATTTTACAATAGTAAAATGCTTAGAAATACATAAATAAAGTTGTGTAAGACCTATACTCTGAAAACTAGAAAACACTGCTGAGAGAAAATAAAGGAGACCTAAATTAATGGAGAGATTTACTATATTCATGAATTGGAAAATTCATATAGTTAAGGTGTCATTTCACCCCAAATTGATCTATAGGGTCAATTCAATTCTAATCAAAACCCAAATTTGATTTTTTGTAAGAAATAATAAGGTATATTCTTATATTTATATAGAAACTAAAAGGACCTAAAATAGCCCAGTCTCAAAAAAGAAAAAAAAGAAAGAAAAAGGAAGGAATTACATTACATAATTTGTATTACTATAGTACAGTAAGCATATTTGTGTAAGGATAAATAGACCATTAAAATGAAATAGAGGGTCCATATGTATATAATAATTTTTGACACAGTCATTAAAACAATTCAAAAGGGAAAAAGAAAGTCCTTTTAAGAAATGATGCTGAATCAATTGTATATTTGTATACAAAAAAAAGAACACCTCAACTTCTATCTTACAGCATACACAAAAATCAATTCAAGATGGATCAAAATTTTATTAAACCTAAAAGTTATAAAATTGCGAAAGAGAGAGAGAGAGACTATCAGATGGGGTAGGCAAAGAGTTCTAGACTGGTCAAAAATAGCACTAAGGGGCTTCCCTCGTGGCGCAGTGGTTGAGAGTCTGCCTGCCAATGCAGGGGACACGGGTTTGAGCCCTGGTCTGGGAGGATCCCACATGTCGCGGAGCAACTGGGCCCGTGAGCCACAACTACTGAGCCTGCGCATCTGGAGCTGTGCTCCGTAACGAGAGGCCACGACAGTGAGAGGCCCACACACCGCGATGAAGAGTGGCACCCGCTCGCCGCAACTGGAGAAAGCCCTCACACAGAAACGAAGACCCAACACAGCCAAAAATAAATAAATAAATAAATAAATAAATCTATTAAAAAAAAAAAAGTATGTACCATTTAAAAAAAAAAAAGCACTAAACTTAAAATAAGAAAGTTGATCAATTTTACTTAATCAAAACTAAGAACTGCTTATTAAAAGACAATGATAAGAAAATTAAAAGGGAGGAAATGTTTGCCACATGTATATCTGACAAAGGACTTGAATTTGGAACATATTTTTTAAATCCCAGAAATCAATAATTAAAACATGAATAGTCTAATATCTTTAATGGGAAAATATTGGACAAGCCCTTTATTGAAAAAATTATAGAAAAGTCTCCTGAAAAAAAATCTGATGAAACAGACATGTAATTTACTAGATAAGGAGTTCAAAGAATTAGCAATAAAAATTCTAACTGAACTTCGGAAAAGAAGAGATGAACACAGTGAGAATTTTAACAAGGAGCTAGAAAAAAAATCAGAGCTGAAGAATACAGAACTGAAATGAAAGATAAACTAGATGAAATTCACAGCACAGTAGATGGCACAGAAGAACACATAAGTGATCTGGAAGATATATGAATGGAAATTAATCAGAACAGCAAAAATAAAAAAGTTAAATGAGGAAAGTTTAAGGGATCTCCATAACAACATCAAGTATACTAACATTTGCATTATAGGGGTACCAGAAGGAGAAGAGAGAGAGAAAGTGATAGAAAATGTATTTGATAAAATTATGGCTGAAAACTTCCTGAAGCTGAAGAAGGAAACAGATTTCCAAGTACAAGAATCATAGAGAATCCCAAACAAGATGAACCCAAAGAGACACACATCAAGACATACTTAAAATGGTAAAAGTTAAAGGTAAAGAGAGAATTTTAAAGGTAGCAAGAGAAAAACAAAGATCCACATACAAGGGAATCCTTATAAAGTTTTAAGCTGATTTTTCTGCAGAAATTTTACAGGCCAGAAGGGAGTGGCATGATATATTCAAAGTGCTGAAGGGCAAAACCCTACAACCTAGGATACTCTATTCAGCAAGATTATCATTCAGAATTGAAGGCTAGATAAAGAATTTCTAGGACAAGCAAAAACTAAAAGAGTTCATCAATACTAAACTGACCCTACAAGACGTGTTAAAGGGTCTTTTCTAAGTGGAAAAGAAAAGGCTACAATACAAAGTAAAGAATTTATAGGAAAGGAAAAATCCCATTAGTAAAAGGCAAATATATAATAAAGGCTGTGGATCAACCACTTAACCAACTATAAAGACTATAAGACAAAAAATTATAAAATTAACTATAACTACAATAAACAGTTAAGGGAAAGACATGAAGATGTAAAATATAATATCAAAAACACAAAATGTGGAGGAGAGGAGTAAAAAATGTAGAACTTTTAAAATGTGTTTGAACTTAAATGATTAGCAGTATGAAAAACAAATAGATATAGTTATAGGTCAACAAATATGAACCCCATGGTAACCACAAATCAAAACCCTACAATAGATACACAAAAACCCAAGAGAAAGGAACACAAGCACATCACTAAAGAAAATCATCAAACCACAAGGGAAGAAACTAAAAGAAGAAGAAAAGAACAGAGAAGAACTACAAAAACAACAAGAAAACAAGTAACAAAACGGTAATAAGTCCATAACTATCAAAAATCACTTTAAATGTTAAAGACTAAATGTTCCAATCAAAAGACATAGGGTGCTGGACTCACAGAATGAGTATGGAAGCATTCCTTCCTCTGCAATTTTTTGGAATAGTTTGAGAAGGATAGATGTTAACTCTTCTCTAAATGTTTAGTAGAATTCACCTGTGAAGCCATCTGATTCTGGACTTTTGTGTGTTGGAGTATTTTTATTACTGGTTAAATTTCACTGCTGGTAATTGGTCTGTTCATATTTTCTATTTCTTCCTGGTTCAGACTTGGGGAACTGTACATTTCTAAGAATTTGTCCATTTCTTCTAGGTTGTCCACTTTATTGCCATGTAGTTGTTCATAGCAGTCTCTTATGATCTTTTGTACTTCTGCAGTGTTGGTTGTAACTTCTCCTTTTTCATTTCTGATATTATTGATTTAGGCCCTCTCTCTTTTTTTTCTTAATGAATCTGGCTAAAAATTTGTCAATTTTGTTTATCTTTTCAAAGAACCAGCTCTTAGTTTCATTGAACTTTCTATTTTTTGTGTGTCTATTTCATTTATTTCTGCTGTGATGAACATAAGGGCAAAAATCCTCAACAAAATATTAGCAAGTCAATTGCAACAATAAATTAAAAGGATCATATACCATGATCAAGGGAGATTTATCTCAGGGATACAAGGATTTTTCAATATCTGCAAATCAATCAATGTGATACATCACATTAACAAATTGAATTTTTAAAATCATATGAACATCTCAATAGATCCAGAAGAAGTTTTTGACAAAATTCAACATCCATTTATGATAAAAACTCCAGAAAGTGAGTATAGAGGGAAAATACCTCAACATAATAAAGGCCATATATGACAGACCCACAGCTAACATCATACTCAACAGTGAAAAGCTGAAAGCATTTACTTTAAGATCAGGAAAAAGATAAGAATATCCATTCTCACCACTTTTATTTAACATAGTATTGGAAGTCCTAGACACAGCAATCAGAAAAGAAAAATAAATAAAAGGAATCAAAATTGGAAAGGAAGAAATAAAACTGTCACTGTTTGCAGATGACAGGAAACTATACATAGAAAATCCTAAAGATGCCACCAGAAAACTACTAGAGCTCATCAATGAATTTGTTAAAGTTGCAGGATACAAAATTATTATACAGAAATCTCTTGCATTCCTATACACTAACAATGAACTATCAGAAAGAGAAATTACGGAAAAAATCCCATTTACAACAGCATCAAAAAGAATAAAATACCTAGGAATAAACCTACCTAAGGAGCTAAAAGACGTATACTTGGAAAACTATAAGACACTGATGAAAGAAATTGAAGATGACACAAACAGATGGAAAGATATACTATATTCATGGATTGGAAGAATTAATATTGTTAACATGACCATACTACCCAAGGCAATCTACAGATTCAATGCAATCCTTATCAAAATACAAAGGGAATTTTTCACAGAACTAGAACAAAGAATTTTAAAATTTGTATGGAAACAAAAATACAGTCTTGAGAAAGAAGAACAGAGCTGGAGGAATCTCACGGCCTGACTTCAGACTATACAACAAAGCTACAGTAATTAAAACAGTATGGTACTAGCATAAAAACACACACATAGATCAATGAAACAGGATAGAAAGCCCAGAAATAAACCCACGCACTTATGGTCAACTAATCTACAACAAAGAAGGCAAGAATTTACAGTGGAGAAAAGACAGTCTCTTCAATAATTGATACTGGGGAAATTGGACAGCTACAGATAAAAGAATGAAATTAGAACATTCTCCAACACCATATACAAAAATAAACACAAAATGTATTAAAGACCTAAATGTTAGACCAGGAACCATAAAACTGCTGGAGGAAAATTTAGGCAGAACACTACTTGACATAATTTGTAGCAGTATATTTTTTAGATCTGTCTCCTCGGGCAAAGGAAACAAAAGCAAAAATAACCAAATGGGACATAAAAGCTTTTGGACAGCAAAGGAAACCATCAACAAAATGAAAAGACAACCTACTGAATGGAAGAAAATATTTGCAAATGATGTGACCAATAAGGGGTTAATATTCAAAATATCAAAAAAGCAAACAACCCAATTAAAAAATGGACAGAAAATCTGAATAGACATTTTTCCAAAGAGGATATTCAGGTGGCCAACAGGGACATGAAGAGATGCTCAACATTGCTAATCATTAGAGAAATGCAAATTAAAAACACAATGAGATATTACCTCACACCTGTCAGAATGGCTGTTATCAAAAAGAACTCAAATAACAAATGCTGGAGAGGGTGTGGAGGAAAAGGAACCTTCATTCACTGTTGGTAAGAATGTAAATTGGTGCAGTCACTGTGGAAAACAGTATGGAGGTTTTTCAAAAAACTAAAAATAGAACTACCATATGACTCAGCAATTCCACTCCAGGGTATATATCTGAAAAAAAAAAGAAAACACTAATTCAAAAAGATACATGCACCCTAATGTTCCTAGCAGAATTATTTACAATTGCCAAGATATGGAAGCAACCTAAGCGTCCATCATAGATGAATGGATAAAGAAGATTTGGCATATATATACAAAATGGAATATTACTCAGCCATAAGAAGAATGAAATTTTGCCATTTGCAACAACATGGATGGACCTGGTACAAACCACTGTGCATAAAATAAATAAGATACAAGGATGTAATGTACAACACAGGAATGTAGCCAATATTTTATAATAACTTTAAATGGAATTTAATCTATAAAATATTGAATCACTATGTTGTACACCTGAAACTAATGTAAAATTATAGATTATTATAAATTATATATTAATTTCAAAAATAATAATGGAAGTGTCATTAAGCACATAAAATATGTTCAACAACCATTGGTTGTCAGAGTAACTAAAATCACAGTGAGATATCACCACACCCCCACAAGAATAGTTAAAGGATAGTCAAGTAACATCAAGCGTTGGCAAACATGCAAAGCAACTGGAACTCTTTGCACAAATCTTTTACATAAAATGTTACAATCACTCTGGAAGTATATGGCAGTTTCCCTTAAAGTTAAACAAAATCCATGATTCAGCAATTCCATTCTAGATCCTCTGAATTTTCCCAAGAAGAATAAAAACATAAATCTACAAAAAAAGACTCACACAAAAATGTTCATAGCAGCTTTATTTAGAACAGCCAAAAACTGGACGCAGCTCAAATATCCACTAACAGGAAAATGGACAAATGAATATACATCTAATAAAAATAAATAAACAAAAAACATGGATGAATCTTAAGAAAATGATGATGAGGAAATGAAGCCAGACACACAAGAGTATATTAAGTGTATGATTTCTTTTAAATAAAGTTCAAGAACAGGGTAAACTAATCTAAGGTGATACAAATGAGAATTATTAACTCTGGGAGAGCAGAGATTTGCTGCAATGGGGCAGTTTCTTGAGGACGGAAATTGTCTGTCTTCATTGTGGTGGTGGTTACCTAAGTATCTACATTCGTATAAATTTGTCAAAACTAATCAAAACATGCACATGAGGTTTGTGTATTTACTGTATGTGAATGATGCCTTAATTTTACAAATAGATCAGGGTCAACCCAGTGAAATTAAAATTTTACAATGCAGTAGTTTCCTATGTCAAATAATTAAAAAAATAATAATCCGATGAAGTCCCTCCTGTCTTCAAAATCTTCCTATTGCTTCTCTGGCTTTTTAAAAAAATCAAAGTACTTACTGTGATTTACAAGGGGGACCTGATCTAGCCTCTTTCCTCTCCACACTCAGCTATCACTCACTCTAATGGTCACTTCATCTCAAACACCCTGGCTTGACAGTCCAGGTCCTTTGCACTTCCCTTGCCCTCTCTTTAGAACACTCTTATTCCACATCTTCTCACGGAGCATTAATTCATGAACCTCTTCATTTACTCACACCCCAGATATCTTTGTTTCAGAGATATCCTCCCTGACACTCTATCTCTTTCTTCCCATTGGCTGTAATTCTTCATAGCGCTAATTTTACCCA